>NC_054740.1:88692719-89000672 GCF_018143015.1 Lytechinus variegatus | reverse complement strand
TTATATTCTTCTCTGTCACTTTGCTCCATGACATTATTGACTAAATCATCAAACATTTACTTCTGATTGGGCAAGAATTTTCTTCTTTTTTTAGTCATATTCCTACTTTTGAGAGTGTACTATGTAAGAGCATTGATAGCTCCTTGGTTAGAATATTATACCTCTGTCTTCCTCTTTCCATCTTCTTCTCATTAGTATTTTTTGGCATTAATCGTACTCATATTTCAAAGCGTGAGTGATAGAGTTAAGCCAACATCTGCCCCACCCATCCCAAAGATATTTTGAAAAAAAATGTTTTTAATATCAAATTTGTAGAAGAAGAAGAAGAAGAAGTAGAAGAAGAGAAGACGAACATGGATTGGTCTTTACTTCATGGATGCGCCGATACTAATGACAACGTTGAACAACTCCAAGATCTGCTCAGCACTCAATATAGACGACACTTTCAGTTGGTGACCTTCAAACAACGGCCGAACGACAAGCCATGGATGAATAGCCGAATTCGCATTCTCATCTTTAGGCGAGATAGAGCTTTCAAACAGAAAGCCGATTCCTACAAGTCTCCACGAAACGAAGTTCAAAGAGCCATAAGATCATTTAAAGCAAATTTCTACAAAACCAAGGTTGCTAATTTGATAGACTCCGAACTAGGGAAATGGCATCAGCAGATTCGCACCCTGAGTGGACTCCGCAAACAAGAAGCAACCCTCTTTGCTGGTGATAGATCTCCACTAGATTTGGCCAATGACTTGAACTCATTCTTTTCTGGAATCTGCTCAACGCTTCCTCCTTTGGACACTTCTAACCTGAGTGCTTATATACTTACCAGCACCAGTTTCACCACTTGAACTCATTCTTTTCTGGAATCTGCTCAAGGCTTCCTCCTTTGGACACTTCTAACCTGAGTGCTTACTTACCAGCACTTATATTGTTGTCCTTTTAAAAATTATGCATAAACCAGAATTTGTGTTATTATACAGTTTACAATCATTACATATTCTTTATATTATTCATTGTACAATCATATTATTTATTTCATTATTCCTTGCTCCTTGTGAAAACATTTTTTTTAATAACTTGACAGCAGCCTTATTCATTCAATTCATTAATTTTATGAAATATTTAATGTAAATTCTTGCCAAACTATGTAATTTCATGATTTTATCTTATAACAACATATATCATGTCACTTTTGTTATTCTGTTTGATTTACCTTATATGATATGCTCTTTCATATGTGTTTTCTTCTTACTTTGTATTGTATATGGACCCCATGGAAGAACAGTATAGTCATGTCGACTAAACTGAAAATGGGCAGTCCATCCTTTTTGCTTCTTTTTTTGCTGTTTTTTTATACGGAAAATAAATACTATACTATACCACCAGTAATCCAAAGTTATGAAGTGTATAAACGCCTGAGGCAGCTGAATACATCTAAAGCCGGGCATCCAGCTTATTGTCCAACACGCCTCCCAAAGGAATTTGCTTTTGAGATATCTGAGCCATTAACTGAAATCTTCAATGAGTGTATTGACAAAGGTTGCTTTCCGACGTTATGGAAGAGAGCATCGGTGTGCCCAATACCTAAGGGTCCTCGGGTCACAGACTTCGACCAACTTAGACCGATTTCAATAATACCTATAATTGTCCTACTGTTTGAGGGATTCCTCGCAGGATGGATCATGGATGACATCATACCGTCGATCACAAACAGTTTGGCAATATGAAGGGAAGTTCTCTGAATCACTACCTAATCACCATGCTTGATACCATAGTCAAGGGCCTTGATCAGCAAGGACGTATCGCCAATTTGTGTGCTATTGACTTTCGCAAGGCTTTTGACCATATCTCATATTTTGATCGAAAAACTGATTAGGATTGGTGTTGATCGATCTATCATTCTAACGATATGGGACTTTTTTCCTGCCGTTCACAGGCTGTTCGATTCAGAGGGACAACTTCTGCTCAACTTAACATCACCTGTGGGGTTCCACAGGGCACGAAACTGGGCCCGATCCTATTTCTCGTCATGGTGAATGACGTTGCTTGCTCCACGGAGAATCGATGGAAATACGTTGATGATCTTAGCCTTGTTGAGGTTGTCAGAAAAGATCAATGTTCTGGCCTACAGCATGATGTTGACTCACTGGTTGACATAAAGCTGAATGCTGCAAAGTGTAAAGCGATGCAAATCAGCTTTCTCCGTACGAATCCGCCTCCTCTACAGCTTAGGATTGATGATACAGACTTGGAAATCATGACTTCTATTAAATTACTTGGTTTCATCATACAAAACGACCTGAGATGGGACCTGCATGTTCGTCAAATCATCAGCAATACCTCTTGTAGGCTGTTCATTCTTAATAAGCTGTAGAGAAATGGCGTGATGTGTCCGGATCTTGTCACTATTTACAAGATGTACATTAGGCCATTGATTGAGTTTGCCGTGCCTGTTTTGGCATCTAGCATTACCTGCCAACAATCCGCTAGCATCCAGCGGGTTCAGAAGAGGGCTCTGCGTATCATTGCCTGGGTAAATGTCTTGCCATGCATCTCTTAAAGACAGACGGAGTGAACTTGTTGAAGGATTTACATGCCCGTTGCTAAAATCGAAACGCATCGCCACTTCTTGCCTGAAACCCATAGGGTTAGAACTGGTCTTTCCCTAAGAAATGCACATCATCTTGAGATTCCTCGGACTAGAACAAAAAGATACTAAACAGTCGCCAATCCCCCACTTTGTTGAACTCTGTAATATAATGTAATATGCATCTTTATTGTTTTTAGCAACTGTAGCACTTTTTGTACTCCACTTTATTGTTTATCTTTAATCTTATTGATTTAATGTTAGGTTTGTCACCTTTTTATTCCAATTGCTTTTTTTTTCTTACTTGAGTTCCACCTACATGTAATACGACTATTCGATCTGTAATTTTGCCCAACTTCAATAATTTGTTGGTTCGTTCATTTTTTTTTTTACTATAAAGCATACAGTACCAGTCACATTTCTTTGGCTACCTATTTGCCTGTTTCGGCCGGGGGGAACAATGGATTCAGTACACTGAATTTGTTGATCTCTGGTTTAGGCAGGCGACCGGGTGGTCAAGGGATTGTGACTGATGGTGTACTATCTACAGCATATCACATGGTTAATTCCAGACTTCATACCAATCTATTGTAACATCGCTATCTATTGTAACATCGTATTTATTTCTCTTTAGTTTTATGACTGTCATACATGTCTTCTCAAACAAATTTGAAATCGCAATTGTTCACAACATTGATCTTTTTTTATATTTTTATAGGACTTATATATTATTCAATTTGTCTTGCTATTTACAATTCTTTTTTATATACATATTTTTCTAGTTTTAAATATGATGATATTTTAAAAGTGTAAATGTTAATTCATATATGTTTTTAATACTCGCAACTTTGCTGATTTAATTTTGACGATGATAGTTTTACAATGTTATAATTTCAATCAATTTTAATCTTTTTTTTAGATTGTCCAAAATTATTTTTTTCTGGCTTTATTTGATGATTATTTACCTTGTACTAGAATTGTGATATATTGTAATCTTTTAATGATGTACATGTACATTTTTACTTTGTAAATATGATATCATGAGTCTTCGGACTTTTGTCATGCACCATTTTCGCAATAAAACCAGAATTGAATTGAATTGAAAGAAGAAGAGAAGAAGACGAAGAATAAGAAGAAGAGGAAAGAAGAAGAACAAAAAAAGAACAAAAATTACAACAATAAAACATCTTTGAATTGCAAACAAAATAATCCACCTTTGTGATTAACATGGTGGCTTCGCCCCTCCTCCTTATCATGCTTATGTCTGCGAAAAGAATCCATATACTTTTGCTGTATGGCATCAATGGCGAGTTTTCGCTTGGCGGAAATAGCCGTGTATTCGAATGAGTCAACAAGCATGCGAAGTGTATGGGTCAAAATTATTAACTCGTAAAATGGATATCATCAATTCTAAATATTATCAATTATGATTAAATTTTGATGTAAATTGGGCGAGTCGATATAGTGGGACAAAGGTCAAGTATACACACGTAACTCTAGCACGTTTACCGATCTCAGTGATAATTATTTAAATAACATATTTACTATAACTACATTGAATATTGCATGTATTTATGCAGGCCCTTTTAAACCTATTAATCAGACGCTGACTGCTTTTTCTTTCTTTTTTTCGGATAACCGTTTGACAATGTGAGTCACAAAATATTTTAAATGATCAGATTAAAATCATCATAATTTATTGACATTGGGTACCATCTACAGCTCATTCTATCAAGTTTGATTGAATTTACAAACATCCCAATATTCATAGAAATAATTAAGTCATTGCCATCAGGATGACCAGATTTCACAAAATGAAATACGGGACAATCAACAAAAAAGATCAACAAAGAAGGCTACACATAGAGTTACACCTGTGAAATTTATAAAGAATTTGAAGGGAGGGTGAACGAAAGAATGAAGGAGAGAAAGAAAAGACGAAAGAAACGAGATGAATTGAGAAGAAATAAAAGAAAAAAATAAATGGAAAATGAAGGAAAAATTTAAAAAATAATAAAAGTTAGAATAAAATGATGAAAAATAGAATAAAAGAGAGAAAAAAGTTTCCGTCATTCTTTGAATTGATTACAGAAAGAAAGAAAAAGAAAGGAATGGAAGAAGAATACATGTGTGAAAGACAAAATAAGGAGAGAAAGAAAAAAAGAAAGAAAAAGAAGGAGGAAAGAAAGAATGAAGGAAAGAAAAATGTTTCCTCCATTCTTTGAAAGAAAGAAAGAAAACAGTAAGGGATGAATTAAGGGAGGGAGAGAAAGAATAAGGGATAGAATTAGAAGTGAAAATAAAATAAAGAATGAAAGAAAGAAAGGAGGGAAGTGAGGAGGGAATGAAAACATAATGGGAAAAAGAATTAAAAGAAAAAGGAAGGGAGGGGAGGGGGGAGTTTAAAAAAAGAAAGAATGAAGGAAATAAAAAAAGGGAAATTTGATAAAGACGGGTAAGGAAAACGAGGAAAGAAAGAAAAATGAACAGAGAGAGATAGAAAGGATCAGGGAAGTTCTTCAAGCTCGTCAGGGGCAATAAAGGTCTACAAGCTCGTCAGGGGGGGGGGGCAAAAAAGGTCTTTCAGTTCAAACTTCAAGCAAAAAATATCCAATCATCGAACAAAACTAATAATGATATTTGGTGTTTTTCAAATATATTTTTAAACTATTTAAAACATATTTTAGAAACGAATAAAAATTTCAAAGTGATTTTTAAAAAAATTCAAAGTGATTTTTTTTACTTGAAAATTAGATGAAACATCGCGGCATCATACACAACAAGACTCAAAACGAAAGCTGAAACAACTAGATCTAGTTATGAAAACTCAATAACTTGTTCCTCCGATTACCAATCTCCGATCTCCAAATCAGTAATCTCTTATACAAATTTCCCGTCAATTTTGTGATCATTTTGGTATGTTTGGTGGAGAGAATCTGCTCCGATCCTACATGCCTAGCTCACTAGTAGCCTGTCACACCAAAGATCTAGAGCTATACTATAGCTCCATGGGCACACGATGGCAGGAGGCCAGTTCGTTTGCGATGTATTGCATGGGTTAGCAAGAAAATCACCGCAAAACTTGCAAAAGTTTATCAATTTTATTGTTGTCTTTGTCTCTGGCTCTGCTTCGTCATCTGTTGTCTATTTTGATGAAAATATTCGTCACTTTTAAATACTATTTGTTCAATATTCTGAAGTACGGGACAAATAGGCGTCCCGGGAAGGGTTTGTCGGGACGCCGGGACAAAGAAGCAAAATACGGGACAATCCCGGGAAATACGGGACGTCTGGTCACCCTGATTGCCATATAAACCAAATAACCATCCATTTGAGTTGAATCGAAGATAGCATGTAAAGGTAACATTGGCTGATAAATTTCTTCTAATCCAATACCAGCTCAATAATGAATATTGAGGATGTTCAAAAGGCTCAACTCCCTTATGTAATACATGTACATCTGTCATGAACAAATTGTATGTCAACCGTGTATGTCCGTCATGATATAAAACATACCAAATTAATGTGTAAGCAAATCTTGATTTTGGTACTCCCCTATCATTTGACATTTCCTTACACTCATATACCTGAATTTGAAGAAAAGGGTGTTGCCCCAAAATTATGTATGAATGTTTTCTTCTCATGGAGGACTTGTTTGGTAAGAAAGCACTTGTGTTAATAATATCTCCTTTTTTTCAAACATTATTAAAGACTGAAGTGTACATCTGTATTTATGGAATTGCCTTGAATATGATCTAAACCAACTAAAAGGTATACATCTCATGCCGTAATATTTCAGCTTGTTCAATAAGATATTTTGTGAAAGGGAGTCAAACGCCTTTGATAAGTATGAAAATACCAATAACCTTTTTTATCTTTAATTAATTCACTTATTATCCTGTCTTTTATTTCAATAACTGCCATATCTGTTAAAAATTCTTGTGAAATCCATACAGACTTTCATATAAAGTATGTTTAATATTTTTAAACAGTTTAAATTTGATTATCAAATTTCCTTTAGCAATTCAAATAAGTGTATGTTTAAGTCAAGCGTTGATGCAGCCTTTCATGATAAACGGGAAGGAAGGGGGTAACGAAAATTGAGTCACTGTCTTGAGTGGCCAAATTCTTTTGACAAGCAAAATGAAATCGATCCTTATTCCAAAAAAAGTCTATATTTATCAGCATGCAAAAGCAATTGACAATCAAAGAAAATGGAGTCGGTTTTTCCAGCGTGTCTGTGGCATTAATGGTCACATGCAGGGACTGAGTCTTAAATGTTGGTCCCAAAACATAATATTTAGCCTCTACTATAGCGTCTGTAAAACGGCAATTACATACTAAAGTATTTAATACGTCTCAGCGCCCGATAAACGTTTAATGCACTGACTTGTACATCACAAAGTTTTTTTTAACCATTTCGTATATACGGATGGGGTGACATGTTAGGTCAGGTAACAGCGTTCACGAAATCGAAAATCATGGAAAGTGATATTTTATTATTTTATTCATTTATTTTTTATTATGTTTTTTTAGGGGGCTAATTCTATAGCAAAAGCATCGCTCTCTTTATTCATTTTGTTCTTAGCCCACACTATTATGAATATCCCGATGGATAGAATTTATTTTATTGATCCCATATAAAATACATGTATTCACCCGTTGATTAATAATTTTAATTGAAAAATAACGTAATCATAATAGGCATTACACTCTGTCCCATATCAGTTGAATACATGCATGTATTATGCTTTTTTCCGATTTCGTCTCAATTATGTATAATATATTCGGAAAATCGTTTTTAATAATCACTCTAATTTTATCTTTCAAGGTGTAATTCTTAATTATTTTAATTCATTCTTTCCTTTTCCAAAAATTAAGACATTTACCACTTGCCGGCAAGAACTTTGCATTTAATACCCTCTTAGCTTTATTTCATATCATTGTAGTAATAAGATTATGAACTTTCTTTTATGATGGAACTACATTCGTCATGATGAAGAAAATATGATTTGTAGGTATGATACTCATGTCACATTTTACTCACCCTTATCTTTACTTTGTTTTATTACATTATAGGGTGGTAAAATGTATGATGCATCTTTGAACACACACTAAAGAAAATATGATTTCCAGTAATGATACATCATATGAATCACTTCATAAAAAAATGTAATTGATACTTGTAGAAAAGGAAGAATATATATTTTACTTACTAGTAATTCGATTAAAAATGATATTTATAAACGATATTCCAGTCACACACTTCCAGAAATTCCAGATCTAAAATGGGCTACGTCTTGTCTTATAGTGGCAGTATCTAATACGTCTACGCTTTTCAGAATGTCATATTTGTAGTACGTATGAGAAATTTAGAGTGACGGTCTATACCAACCCACATGAAATGCATCATTTATTGGTGACATATTAATGTTGGACTTTGCCCGGTATCAATTAGCGATCTCTTGCTCACATCGGAAGATTGTGCTTGCAAACTCAGTACGATTCGAGGTATTTGTTTTACACTAATCGAAGCAGTACACTGATAAGTTTGGACGTGATACATAAACAAAACAATGATGGAGAAGATGGGCGTTAGTCTTGTGACATTTTAAATCCATCCTTCAATTTTGGTTTAAATATTGTTTCTTTACATGTCGTGATCTATTTTTATTACGTAATATAAGTTTTGTAGAGTGTTCTATAAAGAGTCACGTGGCACGGTTCTGATGAGAAGCGGGGATGCTGATGTTCCGGGGGGGGGGGTTGCGTCGTCTGATAATTCTCTTTAGGCTGCACCCCTGGGAATCTGGTAGGTACGCTGAATATTAGAAATTAAAAGAAAAAAAGAGGAAGGACTTATTTGCTTGTCAAATATTTCATTAACCAAAATCACCTTCATTTTTAACGAAACTTTTTTTTGACCAATCGAACACTTTCTCTTTGACCATACATAAAATAAATCGCCCTCATCCAAACATTGTTTTTTTTTTCTTCTTGGAAGGGCATTTCATTATAATTTTATTTTACTCAACTCATTCAAGATTGCTATTCCTTGGTTCGGTGCATTCATTAGTCAATGACAATTATATATTCAAGTATGATACTGAACAGTGTTATGAATCCGATGATCTAATAGAAAGGTAAGCAAGTGATCGGAGCAAGATTGTCACAATAGTTGAAAAGAACGACTTATTGAACACGTTTCGTACATTTTTCCAAAAATTTGCAATGCAATTTTTTTTTAAATATATGGGGGCACTTGTCCCCTCCTCAAATTGGTGCATGTGGCCATCTCACCCCATCACCGACCTAATTCCCACCCAACCTCGGGCCCACCCATCCCCCAGGCCCCACCCATAAATCATACATTCATGTTTGGAAATGATAATTCACAATATGTACGTCAATTTGCTCAGTCTGTTCAAACCTGTGAGTTATTTTAAGACATGACATCCGAAGGACATCATAATTTCTCTAAAGCGCTCGGTCTCTTAAAATAATGGAATCTCAACAGTGGCACTTCAATGGAGAAGGTGCTTTATACAGAAATAGGAAACAGGATATACCCTTCTCTCATTTCATGCCAATATACACCTCTGTTGAAAATGTCGTCGAATTCGGAAAAAAACGAAGAATGAAGTTTCTGAATATGGGTTTTTTCGGTGCAGCAGTTTCAAGCATGTTGAATGCATATACAATGTATGACCTTATTTCATCACGCATTCAATTTCCCTGATAACGTCATTATGTCATGTAAAGAAACCACAATTATATATTTTTTTACATGATTTGTGTTCAAAATTTCTATCTTTCACATCAACGATGATCTTACACATATTATATCCTAAATGTGTTTAAATTCTTGGAACAAAAACAAATTAGTTTGAAAGGTCAATATACAAAAGAAAAGGTAGGGTGATGATCATCAGCTCATAATTCGTAAGATTCCAATCACATCATTTTCAGCAGTAATTTTTCATAACTCATCAACCTATATAATATCTTAATTCTTCAAATATGATCGATCTAAATTCAACACTATCAATGATGATGTATTGAGTCCCATGAAATTGCTAATTCAAATCGAAACGATATGACATGACATGAAGCACAAGGGGTGTCTTGATAGCCATGCTAATTGATATTTAAAAGAAAGATAAGGCGATGATCATTATTAATTAACATTAAAAATTTCACGTTTTAGTAATCGAATTTACAGAAACTAAATGCAAATCATCCACTGAATAAAGTGTGATTAATAATTGATGATGTGGTTAACTTGTGACTATATGGTCATATAGTATCCGATACCGCCTTTTTATCACACTTATTTTTTTCTATATTATGTATGTTATGAATTTCATTTGAAATCTATGATTAACAAATATTACTGAAAAAACACTTATCATTTTACTATTTCTCATTGATAATCGTTTTAACAAGTGTGCTCCAGAATTTTTGAGGTAATTTGAAATTGCCTTTTTTGGAGAAATGATGATTCATTGACTTAGTTTAGTTAGTTATGTGGTTTCTGATTTAAAAGTGATTAAACAATTTACAGTGTACCGATATCATTATATGTGTTTAGTTTAGATCATTATACAATCGTGAAGTTCTCCATAATTTTTTTAAATAATAAATTCTGAAATATGTCTACTGTTTTCTTGCTATTTGATTGTAAGTAAAATTGACGCTATAATATGCATATACATGTCAATGTTTTTTTTTAATGGATTCGATATTGGTACAATTGAGTGCGCCAAATGGGTTAATATATCTACAAACCACAATATATAAATTTGCATATATCATTTCGCACCTTGTCAATATTTCCTTCTTCTCTTTTCTACTTGACATAAGTGAGTAAAAGGATGACGATTCGACTGAAATAGAAACACGAGTTAATTCGGTTGATGTATTACGCCTCTCAGACATGCTTCTAATATTAGAAACTTAACTGGACGAAAGTGTTTTGTGCTACTAACAGTACAGAGCGAAGATAGAGAAATTTTCTTTAATTGCCTTCTGGCCAACAGTGATGTTACGGGAAGGGGGGGTCTTCATTTTATTTGGCAACCAGTCCATTTGAATATTTTTGCCAATCCTATATAACCCCTATGGGGGGTGTAACCGTAGTCTTGATCTGGACGTTAGTAGTAATTTCTTTGGAAAACCCTACACTCACTTATTGCATCTGTATATACACCAATACAAAAGAGGAGGACTGATGCATTTATATTGATGTGTATACCGATACAAGAAATAACTACTAACGTCCGGATCTAGACTAGATTAACCGGCTTCTGGTATTTCAAGTCACAATGAAACGAAAAAGAGGAAAAATATGGGGGGGAAAATGAAGAAAAGGAACTGAATACACATAAACTATTATACCAAAATGACACAATCGTCCGCCTAATCAACTTACAATAATTCTAAAAAATAAGGAAATCAAATATTTTAACTGTTAAAAAATACGAGTTTTTATATGGGAATCATGGCGCCACGTGCCACTTCTCATGGTCCAATAGCTATTCGGTTGATTAGAGGATATATGACAATGATTATTGCAACAATTCCAGCGTTTTTTTATGTTTTAAATAACAAAATCAAGGGTGAATGTATTCATTACTTTGTTTCATTACTCTGTTGGTTACCCATCGTACCCACTCAACTTCAATTACTACTTAATGGTTTACATCAATGCATTTACATTATGAAAGTAAAACTATACATCCTTGCATATCATTATCTAACATCCAATTTCTTTGTAAAAATCACTGATTTGCAGCGCAAAGAAACGCTCTATCATCTCTATTCGTAAGGAGATAATGTCTCCTTGGTTTTACACGGCGTAATTAAATTTATTCCTTTCATTCCTGAATATTATAACTCTGTACAGGTGGATGAATAAGAGAAAGGGCAACATTGTCACTATCAAAGCGCAAAAGCGAAATTGATATTTGATCTTATTTAAGAAAGAAAATGTTATGTTTAATTTTTATTTTCGAAAAAAAAAATACTAAACCGATCACCTATTGGCAGATCGGAGAAGTGAAATTGGAAGTTTAAGTGGAACGAATTAAGGAAAATATATATACGGAAAAAATTGAGCAAGCTTTCCATGTAGCATTATATTTTGCAGGTTTTATCACCTTGGTACATGTATTTATTGAATTAATTTATCAATTATATATTAACGGATTCTTTATAAAAAGCAGGGTAGTATCATTCAAGTCAAAGACCTGTTAGCCACAATCGCAGTTCATACACAATAACATTTATGTATATAGATATACAGTATAAACAGTGCATATTGATATATATAACACAATCAGTAGAACAATTAATTGTGGTAAAATATAAGGTGTATCAATTAATAAATGGGGAGGGGGAAGGTAGGTGTGATATCACAATAACGTCCCTCTGTATACGCTTCCAAAGGACCCTGGCTTTAGCACAGCAGCCTTTTACATTATTATGTTGTTTTCTTAACGATATGGTATTGTTTACACCCTGTTTTGATTTGTACCCATTGCTTTTGATGGTTCCCCCTCTTACGTTGTATAAACTTACTTCATCTGGGGCTTCTTTTATGCTTATCAAAACTTGGCCCAGATCACTTAAGTGGATATTTTAAAAATCATTATCTCTGTATTCTAATCAGTTGAACCTTGTAATATTTTGTCAGTTTATCTGGGCAGTGTATTGCCCTTTACCTCTGATTGCATTGTTTTGCTTGTGGGTGTCTAAGTTTGTGTGGGTGTGCGTGTGTTGGGATGAGGGTGAGTGTACGGGTGTGTGTGTGTGTGTTGGGGGTATTTGATTCAATTAGAATTTCAGATGAAACTGACAATACTCATTATCATTCTATACATCACTTTTGGGTTTGTGGGTAGATGTGGGGCGTGTGATTTAAGAAGGGGTATGGTAATATCAGCGCACAGAAATAGCACTTCTTTTGCCAATGCATGATCAATTCACCTCAAGCAATAACGTGATAAAAGAAGCGATACGCAGAAAATTTCTTGAAATCAATAAACAATGCAGGCCAATATCGGTAAAACGGAACACAAACTAATACGGTACATATACAAAATAATAAAACAACAAGATTGCGCATAAAATATAAATTCCTGTTTCTAGATTTTAATACAGGATCCAGCACTTAAAAGGGCCAAAAGATATTTATTTTTAGACGGTAGATAACCTACTTGATAAAAACGACTTCTAATATGTCTAACATGCGATCAGCTTACAATATCGTTCTCTAAAACGGCATTGCATTTTGAACTTCTTGATGATTTTTAAAGTTATATTGAACGCTGTATTATCTGCTTATCACTAATGACAATTAGTAATGATTAATTAGATTCCACATTATGCTAACGCAAGGTTATGCAACTATCGAGTATTTGTTCTAGATTTACACCTGGTTAAGGACAATCATAGCCCAACTTGGTTATAAATCTGATTACCCCCATCGAGGGCGAAAAATAGCAAAACAAAATCAAAATATAGAAATACCCAAGAATGTCACCAGTATACAGACGTGAACTAACGTAAAGATACGACCTAGTTAAGCCTATCATCATGATCATATAAGTTAGAAACTTTTTAGTCTTTATTATGTATCACTGTACCCCTGTCCGATCTCATGAAATCAAGACCAAAACGTTTTTTTGACTATTTCAATCAAGCGAATATAGACTTAAATGGATATTCTTTAATGTTTACATCCGGGGTTTACATCCAGTGGAATCATTTTTTTCTAAAAAAAACCTAACTGACGATAAAATATTTTTATTCAACATGTTCAATAAGTCATTTATGGGTTCTCTAAGTTTTCTAGGGACATCTTTCCTAGAGGGTAGATCGTCGAAAACATCACATTCCCTCACGACAGTTAGCATGATCTTTCAAACTGTATCATTATTTTTCATTTGCGTTTTTTTTTTTTGATAAAAAAAAATTTGATCCAGAATTATAAATCGCAGCGATTGATTGCGGAGCTGATTTGAACGACTAATTATGCACAATAATCACCTACTTGCAATCAACAGTAGAAACCAGCCCAATGACCAATCGTTAGGGGAAGGCGGGGTAAGTTGAGCATAGGGGCAAGTTGAGCCACCAGCCCCAGGCCAATAATGAATGAGTCAGACATTGTGGTGGTGTCATGTATTGATGACCCATAGCATAACCCCTAACCCCACCACATTGTTTCCAACTTTGAAACAAAAAGTAGTTTTTTAGAGGGAAAAATATCAATTTCAGCCAAAAAAGTAAAAAAGAGTGTGAAATAGATAAGTGCTTTATAAACACACACGTCTTTAAATATAATAAAGACATGATAACAACATTATTAGTCCAGGTATGGATCTTCATTCTTGTCATAGTCTTTTATATGATGGATGTATAATAAATGTGTGGATACAAAATTATCGCACTAAGTTCGGACTGGGGTAAGTTGAGCCAAACAGCATGGGGCAAGTTGAGCCATGGTAATTCCTATGGTAATGTATCTTAAAAAACAAACAAACCATATAAATCGATTGAAATGCAGGCTGAAAGGAGCAAATTTACATGACTGCTCTTTTCCTTTTACAGGATGTTAGTATTTATAGAGAATTAGCAAGTGAAAAGACTTTGAACAAAAAATTGACATGCTGGTTCTCCCCCATACATTTTGTACATAGTTTTTGTGGCTCAACTTACCCCAGGTGGCTCAAACTTACCCCATATATGGGGCAAGTTGAGCCATTTGACATCGTTTTTTTCAAAGGTCACGATGACTTTCAGTGTGGGGATAGAAAGTTATAATAGGTGGAAAATATTTCAGAAGAATTAAATTTCAAGGCAAGGTACTTATTTCGACAAAATTATTAATCATATCAATTCTAACATGCAAAAAGCAAAAACTGTCACAACTTACCCCGCCTTCCCCTACGCTCTTTGGTATGAGGTATTTTAGTGCCCCCTCCTCCAGGACAACTCCCCGGGAGAACAAATCCCCCATGACCCGACCCCCACCCCATTTTAGTTTTCGCAGAAAACAGCATGGAAAAGGACGGCGGTGATTCCAGTGACACCAAAGTCGTTAGCTGTCTGGTTTGTTCACGTCTGAGGCACAATAAAAAGATAATATGCTCTGCAATTCTAATATTTTCTTTGGCCAAGTACTGCACAAAATCGAAAGATAAATATGGATTTTCTGTTCAGTTACGATCAGACAGGAAATTCTATGTTTGTTTTGTTTTCATTTAGCTCTTGGGAGGTGCGTCTGTTTGCTGCAAGACATGAAAGGCAAAGTCTTGATGCTTCTTTTCTTTAACATGTTTAGATGGAATGGCTAGGATCATAATTGGTTAACCTTTTGTGGATTAATGGCGTCTGATCTAGGAATGATTTTAAGAAATTGTCAAAATGAACGTGGATGCAATATCACTTATGACTTTACAACTTTCTTGAAGCTGATATAACTTGAAATGTAGAGAAAATTATGATAGTCATGATAATAAAAGTCAAATTGATGGGATTGTGTATCTTAATTTCAAATCTTCTAGATTTGGTGTCCGAATTGAGCAACAATCAGTTAGAAATTCAATCACGATTATGTTTTTTTTATACTTAAAAATCAAGAGCTTGATGATGCATTTCAATTAGCATTTGCAAATATTCTCTATATAACTTTATCATTACTTCGTTCATTAATTAAGACCGATTCTATTATTTCCATTTAAAAAAATCTATTTTTTCGATAGATTTTGACATAATATTGAGAGAAAAGTGTTATATTTTACCATTTTCCGTACATTTTCTTTTTTTTTCTTGAACATGAAACTATTGGGGTTCCAGGGTCCCCTAGCCCTCCGACAGTATGTCAGTGTTCACTTGGCCTACTAAAACATGGTCTAAAATTCTTAGATTGTCGAACACTATCATGGCGTAAACCCATTTGGTCTTAAATCTGAACTGATCCCATTATCATTTGGTCCCGTCATCACTTCTTGGTCTTATTTTGTCACTTGAGCCAACTTCCACTCGGTCTTATATCAAGGTGGTCTAATCTTCACTCTGTCTGCATACTTACTTCATAGTCAATATTTGTAATGTGAATATGCCATTCGTACACAAGTGTGCCCTCACCCTTGAAAGTCACAAGAATTAGTTTGAATAGGAATATGTCGCTCACAAACAAGTGAGGACTTTCTTTTCCTTTGCTTCTCAAATTTTACGTGAACAAAATGACCTTCATTTTTAAGTGAAAACTTTTTTTTTCTTGCTTGTCAAATTTCATGGAAAAATGTGCCATCTCCCTTTGAAAATCCTGGACCCCCTGATACAAGGTTGTTCCAAGTGTAAGGAGGGTAAAATGGGAGGGGGTAGAAAGAAGGACAGAAATAGCAGTGTTTGGGGTCTTTTAATTCTAGAATTTCCCTATCAATTGAGAAAACGATAAACTTCTCTTTCAGATTGTTGTGACCCTCCCATTGAAATAATTTCTATCTTCTAAAACACCGAAGCCGGTGACGCATAATGCAGCAATCCTCATCAACTATCAAGGGTACGAAGCATTAATTCCCATCCAAGGTTGTTACACACATCATTATTATCCTTGATGTAAAATGATCAATTGAACTCGATGTGTCATTCGCACTTTACAACATTTATCATCAAATGACTTAGGTTTCGTCATATTTCATTTACCATACTATGTCCATGCATGAGGCAATAAGGTAGTAATAAATGAAAAGTTACTTGCGGTATATATAAATTATCCATATTGATAATGATGTAGATGCATATATTTGTAAGGTAACGCAATCAAAAGAATATAATAAATAGAAATACCTTGGAGACCCTGGTACATGGATGCACCCAGTCAGATAGCATGGATAGTCAAATTTGATGGGTATGACTAACATGCATTCTCGCCGACATCTGATCGGGTAAATACATGTAAAGATCTTTACACGATATTGGATAAAAGTGCTCCATGAGGGTAATTATGTGTCCAACCAACATTGGACATTTATTCGGGGCATTTTACTAATCCGGTGCGATGATCATTTTTTGCCCATTCTAATGTAATTACTGCCTATTTTGTAAACTTTTATAACCTATTGACAATAACAATTCCCGTATTTTGTAAAATACTGCCAAAAATTGGTTGGACACATACCCGCGTGGTGGTAAAAAAAATACCCAGTATTTTTACAGTGTACCACAGTATAATTAGAAAATGGGATAGCATTGTAGTGAAAATAATAATAATGCATAAATTGATAAAAATCAGCCCCTCATTACAGCATTAATTAGTATATGCATGGTGTCTTTACCATCTTCGACAAGAAAACAACAAATGAAACAAATTTCATGAATGAATATAGATGTGTTTAGGGGCTAGCCATGCTTACTAGCACATTGTGATCATGAATCCTCATTACTATTTCCCCCCCTTTTTTTCTCTCTTAGAGTATAACAAATTGCTGACTCTCATTTTCTCTCATACTCACTAACTACACAACCAGACACCTCTTTCTATCAATCATTCTGGAGTGAGCATGACTATATATTTTCTAAAATTACTCCCAATCTATGTATTTTCCTCCCCCAGCCACTATGGCTGCGCCAACACGAATATATATCTGTCATTCATTTTCGCGTTATTCAAATATTTGTCCATGCTCTATCAGCGAAGTGTTCACCTACACCTCCCCTCCCCTCATCGATCCTAACATAGGTTTTATGGTTAATTTATTCCCATCTCCGTAATCTTTGAAATGGATTGTAAAATAGCTAAATTGAACGTAGATTTGAAGCGGGCTCATCGGACGGATTGACATTAAGATCTCTTACTTGACAAAATACATAAAAATTGCCATGGGTTTGGAAAACTGATTGGGGTTGTATTATGTAATTGTATGATGCGCATCCAGTTCCTCGGTTGAAAATTAGTGTTAACCTCCTACTAGCATAAACACCATTTAGCAAAAAGAACGTTTACAAGCAATTACGAAGTAAATACTTTGATCCAGTTGGATGGGGTCGGGACACATCCCGCCCTACTACATTTAAACTATGTTCTTGGACCAAATTATTTCAAATATCATTTCATTATAAGGATATAAAAGCTTAGATATCATCAGATTATTTCTATTCAATTTCAATATACACTTTTTAACATTTTATTCATTTTGATTTATTTTATTATTTTTCTGGATTAATTTGTATTTTGTATATATTCATTTATTTTATTTATATTATTATTATTATTTTTATTATTTTCATTTTTTTTTATTTATTTACTTATTTATTTATTTTTTGAGGGGATATTTTGTTCGCCATAAACTTAGATTTTGAGCTTCATTGTAAGAAACGAAGTGGGGCGATATATATTACATTATAATAATGAGTGCAATAAAAAAAGAGATCTGTCTCATCCATTCAATTAATAATCAATCTTAGAAAACTAAGTTGATAGAGATGAACGATCGATTAAATGAATTTATTACCAGGTATAACACAAAAATACAAAGATAATAACACATTGACACGATAGCTCATGAAGCCGAAATCGTGTATTCCCATAAACGTGGGTCAAACCTGGCTTGATTCGATTCAGGAGTGGGGAGGGGGGGGGGGCAAATGAGGCCTCTTACCACTATGACGTAATCGGGTGGCACCGCATATACCTGCTCCGCACTCCATATGGCTTAGAGTTAGTTGGATGAAAATTAATTATTTTACTCGTATTAGAGGCCATAAAACAAAAAAAAGAAAAAATATTAGATATCGGGGTTGGTGATAATTACCCATCAGCTATGAGCTCCTCCGAAATAAAACACATTGGTAAATTTGTTTCATGGCATTCCATGGCATCTATCATGCAGCGAACTTCATTTCGACGTCCAGACAATGGGTTTATGGTTTTAATCAATATTTTGCTATCGTACTGTCATACAAACATAATTCAACCCGCAATACAACCTGGTCAGACCACACGACTCAAAACGGCGGCTATAGACCCCGCTACAGACACGATAGAGGTACTACGTGATATATTGCACACGCCGAGATTTATATGTTTGTTTCCACGTACAAGAGAAAGTAAATACACCTTTTAGATGACATCTTTAAAGTACACAAAATGACAACTAACATGGTTATCGGTCGCATTTTCCAGTGCAGCAGTATTTTTCTAATGCAAATGCCCGTGTCCGAAATGATCATACACATCATTCAGTATTTTGCTATATTAAACAGGATTGCTATATTAAACATGATGCTGTATAATTTAGACGTGTATAAAGCTTTTAGATTAATTTGCTTTCAATGAATGTGCGCATGGAATAGGTATATTTTTCCAATTGGATGGCAAGCGTAACCTTGCTTTCTCTTTCTACCCACCCCTCCTTTTTTCATTTCTAACTCTAACCTTCATCTGCACAATGTTACCCCCCCCCAAAAAAAAGCACCATAAATCTTGTTGTAGTATTCGTAGTCACGGTTGTGTATCTGTTTACACTCATCTTCTATTTGGTTTGGCTTTCTCCAAATAAAAATAAAAACCCTTCAAATTGCAAAATGACAATAGAATAATGGCATAATCAAAATAAAAACCCCAACTCTCTTTCTTTGGATGTCAAAACACCTATTCTTGTGATTCTGCACAAACTCATGCCCCCCCCCCCCTTCCCTCACGTAATGTTGGAATCACTATAGGCGTTATTGTGAACTCCCTGTATGTGAAAATGAGGTTGTTATGATGGGAAGTGATGTAACCAGGGAACACCTGCCCTACTCTACACACTGATCGATTGCCAGTGACCATGGGCTTGATATACCGTCCAGATATACATGTCTGTATTATCATAATTCGTCTGTCACATTAACTTTTACTTTATAAGTCATTATGCAAATTTTACACATTCCACATTTCATTTCCCTCCGTCTTGCGTTGTTATATTAACTCCGTTGAAGCTGTAAATACCCGGTGTAAATAATAACTTTTTATTTGATCGCATTATGTGTTTTTTCGACGGCTGAATATGCTTATGCATTATATTCATGGGTAAAATTATAAATCTGAACTATAATGTATTATGTAAATAGATGATGCAATACTGAATTAAATTCAAATCATTAATGTTAAACCCGTTTGTAGAGTTCCATCTTTGCCCTGATTGCAGGGCAAATAAGTTTCACAATCTATAAAAAGTATAGCTATATTTTTTATGCATTTAAGCACATATATAATTTGTCTTACGAAATTTACAGCATGTTATGTGAAAATCTGAATATGAAACACTTATAGATGCTTTGTTTTGACAATGTTTCACCCTAAATAGAATGGGCCCTTTCGACGCCTAAGAAGACGCCCCCCCCCATAACCTCGGCCGTCGATCGCGAAGAAAATTGGCACGTGCGTTACCTACAGGGCCATGAGAACGATTTTTTTTTGCTGGGGGTGCTAAAGTAAATTTATCAAGGCTTTCGCTACAAAATGAAGGTAGTTTTGGTCTAAACAAATTGACAAACAATCAGACCCCCCCCAAAAAAAAAAACGAAAAGGTTATCACTGCAAAATGAAGGTCGTTTCGGTTTTGTCAAAAAAAGGGCTTGTGCTAGAACATGAAGGTAATTTTGGTCTTAAAAAATGACAAGCAAAAAAAAAAGTTTTCAACACTAAATCTTGGTCATTTTCCATGCATTTCTCAAATTTGACACACCTACCAGAATTACAATAGGTGCTGCCTATGGAAAATAATACACGCAGCATCCCCTGGGAAAATCTTGGGGATGCTGAAGCACCCCCATCCAGCACCTCCTCTTCCCAGGACAATGTCCGCAGGGTCCCGGGTTGAATTGCATTGTTTACAAATAAACACTAAAACAGTCGAATTATAATACATTTATTCTCAAGGGCTTAAGAAAGATTTCCAGTGAACAATTATCAGGTTCTAGGTAAAATAACGAAAATTATCATTTTTTTTATTCGTAACTCAATCTAACCATCCCCATTTGTTCTTTTATATTTTATTACATGAAATAAAGTTCTCCTGAGGACGACAAGAACACACTTGTCGAAACGTCGAGATTGGGTGGTCCTTTTCAGGACCAACATTTGCCCAAGAAAGATACATGGTTTACCGTGAAACCTACTACACTGAAATAAAGTTTATTCAAAATTTGTCCCCCAAGAACTAAACAAAAAAATGGATTGACAAGTGATTTCATGAATATAGATATTCTTTGCTGCAGCAAATTCTATGATAACAGAAACATATCTTACCCACAAGCATTAAAATATGAAATGATTATGATTTCATTTATAATGACAACACAAAAAGGAAATGGTGTTGTGACATCGTCAGCCCACCTAATGAATATTCATGACGACGTGCATATTTATAACTGTTTCCACAAAATATTGCTAAACTTTAAATTTAAATATCTTCGTTACTTTTTATCAGATTTTGATGAAATTTTCAGCACTTTGCTCGGCGAATTTTATTCTATTTATTTAGATATAATCATTTTAAGCCATGAGTACCCCTTTAAATCAGTGCTATAGATACAATGTCATATATTCTGTACATGTATAGTCTTAAAATATCAAACACAATTGGGATTATAGAGTTTACTGTAAATTACGATGGTTACATGAGATATAATCCTAAAAAGGAAGTATTGGGAGTGTTCTGAGATTCTACCAGATGATCTTTGTAACATATTGTGATGCAAAGGCATTAGAATCTTCCCAACAGAGTAAAATCATTTAATGTGGAAAAATGACCGTGTTTAAAAGACAAGTCCACCCAAACAAAAAATGTTTTGATTAAAAGAGAAAAATCCAACAAGCATAACACTGAAAATTTCATCAAAATCGGATGTAAAATAAGAAAGTTATGACATTTTAAAAAGTTTCGCTTAATTTCACAAAACAGTTATATGTACACCCTGGCTGGTATGCAAATGATGAGACTATGACGTCATCCACTCACTATTTCTTTTGTAATTTGTTGTATGAAATATGAAATATTCTAATTTTCTCCTCATTGTCAAGTGATACAACGATTAATTCCACCCTGAACATGTGGAATTAGCATTGTTTAATACAAAACGGTTCAGTCAAGTTGGTCCTTATTGTCAAATCTATAAAAAAATCAAATGTTGTAAGATTCAAACAATAAAGAACAAAAGAAATAGTGAGTGATGGACATCATCGACTGACTCAACCTAGTTGTGCATATCACTGTTTTGTGAAAAATAAGCGAAACTTTAAAATGTCATAACTTTTTTTTAGTTTACATCCGATTTTGATGAAATTTTCAGCTAGTTTGATTTTCTCTATTTATTCAAGTCATCATTTTCCTGGGGTGGACTTGACCTTTAAAAGTCAATTCGTATATTCTATGTCCTCTGAATTATATTGTTGAGGGTGTATACATATGCATAATAAGAGGTCACGGAGTGAGTTAAAATTCAAAAGCTTTGACTGATGGTCCTTCGCGGTGACTCGAGACCATCATAACAGAAACAACTCTGGGAGGTCTCCCAACCCCAGGCCTTACCAATTGTTATGTTGAGATAGTTATTTTCTATTTGTCAAATGTTTGTAAATCAATAAACTATATGTAATGAAGAGATGAACTCACTTTATTGAAATACATCGCGTGTGCCATAGTGATGCATTGGCCCACAGTGATAACAAAATACCCCTTTTCAGCGTCATAGCAACCAACGATGGTGGCTTAGATTTGAAATACAGGGATTTATTTATTTATTTATTTATTTAATCATTCGGTTTTATTTAAAAACAGAGTAGTGCCCAAAGGCTTGCCTTACAAAAGAGCCCTGTAGACATAAGAGTGATTTACAAAATCTTAAATGCACGCGACTAATGTGTTGGTTTTGGCCAAAATTTATCTGAAAACCTTTTCATTTTAACCAATGTTGGGCTTTATACTCATTTGGTACATTGCCAAGTTGTGATTATTTACCCAGCTATTGGGTAAAACCCCCCAAACTTTGTGTCACAGAGCAGATTCCATTTCCCTCATAATCGAATTAAAAAAAACCGGGATATAGTATTTCGTAACAGTTCAATATAAACCTTTGTGTATTTTCATGCGCTTTGTGAAATTAATCTAAACAAATTTGAAATAAATCTCAAGTAGTCGACACATTTATAGAATTAACCAACTGTGTTGTGAAGGAATGAATTTTCCCAACATCATGTGACCAATAGTTGATCAATAGTTTATTCCAAGGCGTAAATCACATTTAAACATAATGGTATACAAATCCCTTCATAACTTAGCCCCACCTTATTTAGAAGAGTCTTTTCAATATTGTAATCATTTGTATTCTCTCCGATCGCGAGGAAATATTGAAATTCCCAAACCCAAGAGTGAATGCTGTCGAAGAACGTTCTTATATATAGAGGATCACGAGAATATAATAACCTACCATCTACAATAAAATTATCAAATAGCCTTTTTACTTTTTATAAAAAATTAAATCAGTTAATTCAGTCTTGCCCTGACCTTTAAAAGAAATAATAGCCACAAGTGGGTGGGTGGGGGGGGGGGTCGCGTTAGGGTATAGATGTATTCTCTTGTATTCTTTTTGTTGTTTTTCATTATTGTTAAGCTCAATTATTTCTTATGTATAATTATATTTTATGTCATGTACAGTAACTGTTGCTATGTCATGTTATGTACAGCAACTGTTGTTACATATTCTCTGGACCCCAGGGAAGAACAGTTTTGTTATATTAACAAAACTGAGTGGGTTTATCCAGCAATCTCACTATACTTTTTATCATGTACATACATTTACCTTGTATTGTTTTTAACAATGGAAAATAAGTACCAATACCAATCAAAACGACGTTTCATACAAAATTGGGCAAATTGTTTTGACAGTAATTTTGGCAAGATCTACACGCTTAGATAGGAATTATAACAATGCCAAGGCAGTCACACTCAGGCTGATGAAAATGGACCACAGAATGACAAGATGTATTGTGATATTTCCAGTGGTGTAGAATATATAACCTTGGTTTGTTTGAAATCGGCTTCGTTTGTGTGACTGAAGGATATCTCACTTGGTTCATTTTGTAATAAGTGTCTTATCGAAAAAAAAATAGGGAAGCACTATCTTTGAAAAGGGATAATTTGGGTAGTTTGATAATGCCGGGTTTAGATCTAGACCTATATAATTGCAGATTTTTAAAAGTCATCCTTTGTTGAAAAAGTAACATGGCGTGAAAAAAATGTAATATGCAAAATTATTTTGGAAAATACTGGTTGCTATTATCTTACCTCAGTAAAAATGAATTATATCCATTCGCAATTCAATGTTCCATCTGCTGTAGAAAAGAACTGACACACCAAACTGACTCTATATCAACTTACACCTGTCATATCAACTTGGATGGTATAAAAGCTTTGTAGAAATCTAATCACGTTATGTACCGAAGAGTACACAACAATATATCACGGATAATGGGCTGAAAGCTTTATTGTCATGTCCTGACATAGCCTTTCAACCATCATGTTATATTCCAAGCGGATACATGAGACAAAAAATGATGGTGAAAGATGTTATAATTATACTCAGGCAGACTCCAATTGACCGCCATGAGCCTGATAACAGGGAGAGAGACAGAGAAAGAAAGAGTCGCCGGTATTACTCGTTAGTCATGTTAGTATGGAGTTTAGCCTCAGATCAATCCACAATGAAGTTGTTGGGGGGAAAGTAATGTTATACGAAATGATACGATACCAATCAGTGGCGGAAAAGCCAATAATTTTGAGGGGCTTGTCATGGTGTGTGGGGAAAAAATTTCTTAAGCATCGCTAGCGAGAGATTTTATTTTGTAAAGAAATCAGTTTGACAGATTTTGACATAATACAGAAAATTATAACATATTTCACCCTCTTCCATTTACTTTGTTTTTCTTCTTCTTCCATTTCCTCTTGTTTGTGGGCTTTTGGAGCTAAAGGGGACCAATGACCCAAGCCACCATCTTTAATCTATACGCCAGTGATATCACCAATAAACAAAATCCACTAATAACGCTTTCAATTATAAAAGGAATTGTTAAACGCCAATAATATTGAGGTCCCCTTCCCTAAAAGATTTTTTTTCCCTTCTTAAATTACATAAGGGGCATACGCCCAAAAGCCAACAATAAATAAATAAATGAAAAATGAATAAATAGATAAAAATAAAAAAATAAAAGCTTGTCGGCCGAAATCAATCAAAGAATATTGGAAATAAATATATTTTAGAAATGATATATCGCTTTTCATATTCAGACTTTATAATGCAAAGTGTGCCTGAATAAAGACAACCATCGCATGGAGTAGAGCAAATATTGAAACCATGGTATAGCCAGGCAACGGAGGAAGAAAGAGAAACAGCAAACATGTCGAATAAAGTGAGTTTCATTAACGATGTTTGAATACTGACTTCATTTTCAAGACATTGATCAGAATCAAGATAGCATCTGAGTGTATGTCTTCCTTTCACTGGATTGTAATTAATGGAAATGCATAACATACATAATGGGAGGGGAAGACCGGATCGAAGCAAACTTCCAATCTTATAATTTTATTTAAATTTTCTAATCAATTTATTTCATATGAACACTAGGTGCCGAATCTATCTGGAATAGTTATAATAGTAATAACAATAATGATAATAATACTTATACCTATCTGAAAATAATTGTCTTTTAAAAATTTTCAGAAGTAATCGAAAATGTTATATTGCTGATATGATCGCATTCGTTTTCTTTGATTTATTTTTAAATAAATTGAAAACACTAGACCGTATAGCCGAATCGCACACCTAAATTGACTTGATATCTTTTCTTGACTCAATTACTTGAGTTCTCTTGTAAAATTACTTGTGGAAGTCTTTGGTAGGAAGGGAAAGTTGTTGATTCAATTTGTTGCTAAGCAGCTCTCGAAGCTCATCTATCACTGTATTGCCATCATGGAACTTTAATCAAAGGAAGCTATCAGTATAGAGTCAATCATTTTACAATCCAGTGACCAATTAATCATTCAACGCATTCGTCAATCGATACTAAGCTATTACTGAAATCAGTGAATGAATTATCCTACCCATTATCTAGGGTCTCATTCCAAGTTGCAAAAACTCCTACTTTAGAGACAAAATACATAAAAAGTTTAATAATAATAATAACAAAAATAATAATACAGCTGGCAGAAAAGCTGAATTCCCACACCCCTTTTGCATAAAAGTTACTATTATGGTAACTTTGCCATCCAGTGAGATGCAGATAATCCTTAATTTGACTCGCTATCAAGTGTAGTTACCATGGTAATTACTTTTAGAAGGCAAAGTTTACTTTTATCCCAAGGGGCCCCTGAAGTGAAAAAAAGACAACATCAAACTTCATGTCATATATCTCAACACACAAAGACTACACGAATTCGGTCGTATATTTAAATACATCGATTTTAATGAACATATATAAATAACAAGTGCTTCGACATTAGAAATTGTTAACATAATTTGACTTTCCATAGAGCTATGGATGACAAAAAACATATCAGTACAAAGTATTCAGAAAACCCCATGTTAGATATTTAAGAAGTATATTACAAAAAAATACACATTCCATTTTTGTCACTTGAAACAGTTTTGGATCGGGAGGTCAAGTTCAAGTTAATATCACATGTACTTTGCCCCATGACACTGTAATAATTGGACAGTAAAAAATAGGGAATATTAAAGTTGATAATTTGTTGTACCTGCAATCTGACTGGACTTAATTATCACTACAAATTTGCATTCACTTCAAATTAATTTGAAGGGAAATTTAAAGGCAAGACTCGCAGCATCAAAACTTTACCTGTCTAATTGGCGTCATTCATAATGAAACATTGAATTACATACTTCAAAATATTTTTTAAAATATATCATAATTTCAAAATCTACCAAGTATGATGATGGAGGATTTAACATTATTGCTCCTGTTCAATTATGTGGAATGTGGAATATGATCTTCGTAATGTTATAAAATGAAACACATTAACTTCTTTGAAATACGAACTTGTTGTCATGGTTGTTGCTAGAATGCATGTAAATGAGACAATTTCCGAGATAAAATCAACGGGGTTTTAATTATCAAGTAAGAATCCGTATTCAGGATTTTATGAGACAACGTGATTTTCTTATTTCATTCAAATTTCAAATTTATCACTAAAAACCCAAATCAAAACAAATATTGATCATATCATGAGGGATATGAATTTACCAGGTATGAACGTAAATCGACCAGTCCCTGCCAATATTATTCATTCGGCGACATATATAAAGCATTATAGCAAATAATGGTAGGTCTGTGTTTGCACAATGACGGGCGCATTAAACTTCAGAATCGTTTGCTTTGGGATGAAGAATACAAATAGAGAATGAGTTTGATCTTTACCCGGCTCAAAGTGAAATTAATTAGCTCAATGACAGCGATCACTGTCTATTGTGATGTGTGATGGTAAATACTTAGGCCTATATCATTACTTTATGGTAAATTTATTAGACACAATATAGAAAGTTTTTTTTTTCCAATCTGCCCGGGAGGAGAGAAATGCGAATGGATTCGTATAATCTGAGAATATTTTACAAACTGAATGTTACTTTATTTAGCATTTACATACGACCCACCCCCATCCTCTACCTCTCCCATCGTAAAGAGGGTAAACTGTTTTGTCCAGTGCAATCCTACTGCCCGAGTATATAGCAGAAATGATATTGATTCAATCCCGCATTACTAATTGCAAATAAGTTTGTGTTATGAGTGTTTAACTGAGTTTGTTTGTTTGAAGGAGGGTGGGGGGGGGGGGGGAGGAACCAAAAGGCAATTTCTAATTGCTCCATTATTCCCTACAAAATGGATTTAGAATTGACATTCATTTCCTTCAGCGAAAAAAAATGCCAAAAAAGATATCGCGCTGCATACAATTCAAGTGTGAGTACAAATTACTGACCAAAAACAAAAGAAAGAAAAAAAAGTTCCTTAGTGAGGCGATGAGACGCCATGGGTTAATAATTTGAAGGTTTGTAAAGCAATATTTGATTAATGTGCTTTACTTCCACATATTTCATGACAACTCATTCAAGACACCTGTCTGTTCATCATCAAGTTGGACATTGGAATAGCAAATATAACTATTTTCCAGCTTCATGTTTACTTTCATTTTTCTAAGACCGGATGACTTTAAATAAATTGAATTCCAGTTATGGAAGGTTCCAAAGGTTTATAGCTCAAATTCAATATTGTAACTTAGAAGTGTAGACAAATATCATAAAATTGCACTGATTTTGAATGCTACATATCAATACTGATATCATCATACAGACCACTGCCAGGTATAACCAATCTAATTTGCATTAAAAATTATTTTGCGGGGAGCTTAGTGATGAAAACATGTACATATCATGTAGGTAATACTAAGAAACAGAGAATTAAATGCTTTGCTGCAATGCACACTAAACTATGTTGGCATAGTTAACAAACGAA
The DNA here is from genome assembly GCF_018143015.1 of Lytechinus variegatus. Classification (NCBI taxonomy): domain Eukaryota; kingdom Metazoa; phylum Echinodermata; class Echinoidea; order Temnopleuroida; family Toxopneustidae; genus Lytechinus; species Lytechinus variegatus. The sequence goes on along the minus strand of NC_054740.1, from coordinate 88,972,512 downwards.
CATTAAGATGTAATGTTCAAGCTATACAGATCGTGTAGCCATCATAACATTAATATCATACAGATACACATTGTAGTTCAAAATAATATAATATTTAACAATAGAATTGACACATATTTACTTAACAGTAGACATTTGATTGATAAGAAAGTGACACATAAGGCAGTAGTGGATACTAGTTAGGCATACTTATGACAAGCTGGTGATGAGCGTGATAATGACAAATTAAAAACAATATCAATAACAATTATGACAATGCTTGTGAAGTGACAGGAGGAATAATGATAATTGGCCTAAGCAATAGCTGTAGTGATAGTAACAGTAGAAGTAGTAGTAGTAGTACTACTTCTTCTACTACTACTACTACTACTACTACTACTACTACTACTACTACTATTACTACTACTACTTATAGTAACAATTATATTAATAATTATAATAACAATAATAACATTGATAATAATAATAATGATAATAATAATAATTAGGAAGAAAAAAAACAAGAATAATGATTATTATCATAATTATAATCATCATCCAATTATAGAACAACATATGATAAATGAATAATTGGAATGAATTTTCACCACAAAAAACTCAGTAACTTAGTATTAACAATGAAGACTTAAATATCAGTATCTCAACCTCTTTCTTAAAGAACTTTCAGTGTGGAGGTACAATAATATGATTATATTAATTCTTTAGAATTCAGCAAAAAATTAATGACTCGCAAGCTCTGCAAATATTTCACATCCATATTCCTAAGGCAAACAATAGCATAAGTAACAGAATACTGTTCATCACAACTAATATACAAAATGGCAAATAACTGTTAGTTTAAAACTAACCATTAACAAATAAACCAATTTTTTTGTTAAAAAAAAACATTTGACAAAGACTGCATATAATGGCATAAGCACCATTTGGTATTTATATATAAATATATTCAGACTGCATATAAACATATAAAACAGCAAAACAAAAAAGTGCAATAGTTGCTAGCTTGTGACTTCAAGGAACAAAAACCATGGTTTACAAAAAAATCATACCAGTATATGTATACCTCAATAGAATATATTTACTTGTTATATTGAATAAATATTTATATACAGTAATATCAAAGTTAATTTGTTCTATCCTCACATATGATCAGTCAGTGTTATAAACAAACACGTCATTTGAAAATGTTCATTTGAATTTCTCTTGGCATTTAAAATTGGACTAGGTCTTTTTAGACCACACACACATGTTAAACCATATTGCTAGAATTGCTAAATCAGGATGCCTAATCATTGTTTCCTGGCAATGTTTGTGATAATAACACACATGTATATTAATAAAATCATGAGGTGATTGGCATTCAACACATTATACAATATGAAGCAAAGGAACACCGTATTGCCAGATCAGAGTAAGAGATATAGATTTTTTGCACAAATAGTGAATTAAAATACCCATAACTCTTTTAATTTCTTTTACTGTGTAGATATCTTCCTCATAATTTCAAGCAGTCAATTTAAACAAACTCATTATCAAGGCAGACTTTCATTCAGAAAGCAATACCATCTCTTCCTAAAATCATCATTCATAACTTCTACAAAAGAAAAATAATTCAGAGAATGTTATCCATTTGATCAAATATAGACCAAGTCAATAAATTGCTAGAAATGATAATACTGGGTTGTGAAACTAGAAAAGAGGAAACAAGTATTTGTAATAGTGAGAAGAATGAATCAAAAGTGCGTGGCAATCTGAACATGAAATCATTTTACATGTGATACTCACCAATATCTATATGTTATATTCAAAATGATTTACACAAAGTGGAATATGTCATGTGAATTTGGCAGATATTTTTTCTTCTCAATTCCGGTCTAGGATTTTAGTTGAAATACATGTTAGAAATGACTAAATCCAATAAATGTTAATAATCAGTTTAATTAAAGAAGTAATAAATAAAAGTAAAATATGAACTTAAACATGTTTTGATAATTACATTACATCCGCAATATCTACATTCTTTGGCTAATCAAGGACTATGTTCATTTTTGTACAAATTCTCTTTCAATATGAAAAAAGTTTGGTCACCTTGTCTATAAAAACAACTGAAAACTCCTATTTTACATCTGGGTATTATACCACTTGCAAAAAGATAATCAATGGATAATTCATCACAGAAGATCAACATAACACAGAAGGAGAAAAGTGAACTATTCTCGTGTCCAGCCTCATGTTTATCAATTGCACTACATTTTAAATGGCTATATGTATATATAAATATTGCTTACATAAATAATATAGAAATCAAATATATAAAAAAAAAAAAGCTACAAATGTCCAACCAAAATATGACAATCAAGAGTAGGCTTAATGAGGTATACATAAATCTATATTATAAACAAATCCAGAGTTTGATGGGCTCACATTGAACATTTAAAAATAATACAAGTGTTTACAAAATGTTATAACTACAAAAGAATTGGGCACAATGTCATTTAACAAACACTCTCCAAGGGTGTGTACATTCACACACATACTTGCCTGTCTCAATTATTCAAATTTACAGGTCAACCATTCATATACAGATAACAGTATTCTTTGAGGCTAAAAGGCTATAGATAATAATAATAATATAGGATATTTATATTGCGCACATATTAACCTCGTTAGGTGCTCAAGGCGCTCCTATATTACCCGGCTAAGCTAGGCGTTCATAGCGCACACAGCTTCTTAAGGAATTACTTCCTACCGGTACCCATTTACCTCACCTGGGTTGAGTGCAGCACATTGTGGATCAGTTTCTTGCTGAAGGAAATTACGCATGGCTGGGATTCGAACCCACAACCATCTGTTTCAAAGTCCGAAGACTAATCCACTGGGCCACCACGCTCCACTATGATGCTTGTACAAGTACTTTCATTGGTATAGCTATTAAGGAATGTCACATTGTACATGTAAATCATTTTCAATCATTCTAAATCAATTCATTATGAACAATCTACCAAAAACATAATTCCACTTTCAACATTCCCCTTCCACAAAAACAGAGAGAGTTGGTAAAAATAAATGGACATACTGGCCCGTATTCTGAAGTCAGGTTTAACTTAGACCATGGTCTAACTCTGTGTTAAAATTATGGAAAGCCAAAAGTCTCAAAATTTGTATTATTCTTATGTTTACTGTGCTCTTTCCTGATTCATCTATGATGAAGAAAATCATCATTTTATAATTCCTAGACAATTATGAATGATTTGAGAGCCAAATGAGCTGAAATATGACATATCTAATGTTAATGATCAATGTAACAATTGGCTATCCATACTTAAACCACAACTTTAAATCTGAGTTTAAGTTAAACCTGACTTCAGAATACGGACCACTATCACTAGAATGTATAGAATTACATATGAACATTAATATAGCTGGCTTTGATACTCACACACAAATCAATCCTCTCAATGTTTACCCTTTTCTATAACTGAACTTTGACCTCCCAAGTCACTTTGTCATAGGGGGAGGGAGGGAAGTGACAAACAATTTGCACTTTTTACAATAGACTAGATTTAATCGCTACATATCAATACTGAGTGATATCATCATATAGTTGGACGGGTCAAATTTCAAAACCATGGCAGGGTCAGTTCATCAATGTACACATCTCATGTCCACATGACACAAATGCTAGGGCAGGATGATATGTGATATGAGCAGGAGACTACTGAAGTCTGTCCAGAGCCTTTTAGTCATTCTGTTATCAATGAAGGAAATGGAGTTCATGTGTCATATTTCCAATTCACTTTTCTAGTGCTAATAAAGGTGAGTTAAATTGCATGAATACCAATTAACAAAGAGTGCATTTTAATTCATTTCCAATGCTGAGGTTTAGCCTGTACAAAATGAACTTCAGTTGATACCCAACCACAAAAAAAAAATGGTTTCCCAACATGCCGGCAAGATGGCACTCAACTCATGATGGCGCTCTTCAAATTCCATGAGTGTAAATCATCAATTTGGTTACTGCAAGACCCAACATTGCATTCAATTTGAGAAAAGTCAGATTTAGCATGGTTATGATTATCAAGAAATGTTGATAATTTTTCATTTTACTCTAACTCACTCTCTCTCTCTCTTTGATTGTATACAGGCATATAAATTGATTGTAATCTAAGAATTTTCTCTACATTTTACTAGAAATATAGAATATGCAAAATCTTAAAATCCAATTACCACATACTGAATGATTATCATTAGGGGAATAACATCTCATTTCATACATGACTATATCTATGTGAATATGACCAAGTGTCAAAAAATATAGATTAGAAAATGAGTAGCATTGTGTATGTGAAAATGCCTAACACTACTCTCTTTGATGATGATGTAAAGGCACACATTCTTATGCCATGTAGTATATTACCATTCACAACCTAATAGTGAGGAAGAGTTGGCTACGGAATAAAGATGATAAAACCACTAATAATTACTAATATACAGTACACTGTTCTTCATAGTAACCTCATCTTGCATGGTTTCTTTAACCAATCTATACAAGTATCATAATGCCCATTTGAACATGGCACCTATACACACATTACTAAGATTTAGATTCGGTCCTCTGAACAGTTATTTGTACTTGTTGACAATGTGATGATTCTTGCTAGTGGTTGAGGTGAAAGGTGGACTACTTCCTTACTGTGGTGTTGAGGTACTAGAGTTACTCTACGCACTGCTCAGAATGCATGCCTTTGAACCAATCATCATACCCTGCTACCATTATCATAGGATGCTATTGAGAGATCTGTTCTAGAGTTCTCCACCTTGGCCTCACTCTGCTCCGGGGATTCAACCTTCTCTACTAAAGGTTTACTTGGCTTGTACAGCACCGCGGCAAGTATGCAGAATAGGATGGAGAGAAGTTTAAGGACAACCAGCAAAGTCAGTGTGTAACGGCTGAAGAGGGAATTGTTGTAGGTCCAGCACTTGCGGCTACCGTTAGACTGGTGCTCCCATAGCAGGCATGACTGGTCAATGAGGGCGCCAAACACAACAGGGCCAGGTACGCTACCTGTTTTTTGTCACATGGGAAATTAATCAATTGTAAATTGGGTTTGTAGGTGATATGTGAATAAATCTTAAAGGTTAAAACTTTTTTTTTTCAGCTTGGTAAATCCCCTCTAGTGCGGGCCACAATTTCAACTAATTATTCCATGATATGAATGAAAAGTTAAATGAAGTATTCAACATAAAAATTATTTCAAGTGAGTCTCTTTGATCAATTTAAAATACCTACTTTATTGTTTTTTATATATAAAACCACTTCTCAAGCATGGAATGGACTAAAATTTCATGACATAATCGTCTATAGTTTTTGATATCCAATCACTAATTTTGTGATACAAATGCTAAAAAAGACACCCTTTATTAGAGATAAAAAAACAGAGAAAGGGTATTTCTGTACATTCAAAATATCTAACAAGATTCAACAGTCAATACAAATTTTAGTAAGGTTGGAGCATCAATGATCCTGAAGTATAATAAATATTATTGCCAATCATTAGATGGACTTTTAACTTCAAAGATAAAATCAGGACCGCCTGGATAACAAATATGATCTTTGTTTTTGCAAAGATCTCTATCCTCAATGTGATCTTTAGAATTCTAGTGCAAAGTACAACTGATACTGGGAATAGTTTTATACTTACCAAGTAGTCTGAACATCAATGACTGCAAACCAAGGGCATAGGTCCGCTGAGATCTTGACACAACTCTGAATCGGAGACAAATTTCTTGAAATTTATATTTCAATCACCAAATGAGAAATTAATATCTTAAAAGAAAGAAACTAGAGTACTGTATAGGTACCCGGTAGAATGCGAAAGATATTGTGTTTGAATTTGCCAGCACCAATTTGAGGCTGTGATGAATGCAAGGGATGCTCCTCAGGGAGTGGAAATTATGCACTTTTCGTGGGGGTTTGAAATGAATCCAATGACTAGGGTAATAATATGCTGTAAAGCGCTTTGAGCCATTCTGCGAAAAGCGCTATGTAAAAATTGGATATTATTATTACTACTGTATAATTGAATTTGGACAACTAAAGATAAAACATGCATTATAGCACAATATTTTTTTCTTTTCAATGCCATATTAATAGGCCTTTCATCTCAGTGTTTTTTTTATACATATTCCCCATTAAAATATCAATGATATTTTTTACAAAACCTTGCACAGATATATCTTGGTCCATGAGAGATTGTGACATCAAACAAGGATACAAAAAACATATCCGATTATTTTGTAATTAAAACTTCCTTATTTCAAGTCATCTAAATCAATCAATCAACCAATCAATCAATTCAAAATATGTCACTTCACTGAATCTTGGTCTATGTTGAGTTACTGAGCTTGTTTGCGAGTTTATGATGTTGTCTTGTTGAATAACATTCTATTTTGCTAATTTTGTTTTGTCATATAGAACTAAATCCAATGCAATGTATCCTATCCAAGTCTTACCTTAGGGTTGCTGTTATCATTGGAACAGTGGCCAAGAATGTGAACGTGATCATGAGGAAGAGCAGAAGTCTTACCTTAGGGTTGCTGTTATCATTGGAACAGTGGCCAAGAATGTGAATGTAATCATGAGGAAGAGCAGGGCAAAGAATGGTGCTCGTAGTGGGCAGTCTGACGTGCATCTCCCTGACATAGCGCCACCTTGTGCTAAGGGATTGCTGGTAACGTTATTACTCATCACACAGTGGCATTCATGGTATTTCTAAAAATGCACAGAAGAAAAAAAAATCATGAAAAGAAAGCATTACAAAAGGCTTCTTTATGGTGCAGAGATGAACAACACATTTTGATTTTGAAACTTCTCAATCACAAGACGAGTTAAAAATTGCAATTTAACTTATTCTTTAGGATTTGCTTATTGTCCATGTGGTTAAAAACTATATATAAGCTGAATAACATGCAAAAATGATGGATTTAGTGATGTAAAGAGGTGATACTACAGGGGGGAATGACAGTGCCCCCTCCCCCTTATGGTTGTGAAAAGTAGTGAAAAAAGGATGGGGGGAGGAAACAAAGAAAGAAGAGTATAAAAGACATTTCTACAATGTCAAAGTGTTATCAATTATTATTTAAACTAGAAAAAAATGATGACACTGTTACATGTACATGTAGGTCAGATGGTCCCCCACACCAAAATATACTTTTTATCTGCCCCTTGAGATTAATTTTCAATAAGCTTTCATAAGTCAGCCTACAGAAAGGCATGAGCAGAATGGATAAATTTATCAAGATTAAGGGCTTCAAAGTAGACACACATGTGGTGAACCATCTCGATCATTAACAGAATTGAAATGACAAGATATAGTGTGAGGTCTATTAGTCATTTAAAATGGCCTTGGCTCTCGGCCAGAGAGTACAATGAGATATTCCTTGTATGAGTAAAAGGGAAATGATCTAAGTCAAACCAAAAAGATTAGTAAAAACCCAAACTAATTGTAACATGTAATGGTAGAAACTATTTAAAGGACAAGTCCATCCGAACAAAAACTTGATTTGAATAAAAAGAGAAAAATTCAACAAGCATAACACTGAAAATTTCATCAAAATCGGATGTAAAATAAGAAAGTTATGGCATTTTAAAGTTTCTCTTCATTTCACAGAACAGTTATATGCACATCTCGGTCGGTATGCAAATGATGAGCTGATGACATCACTCACTATTTCTTTCGTATTTTATCATATGAAATATTTTTATTTTCTCATCATTGTCATGTGAAATTAAGTTTCATTCCTCCCTAAACACGAGGAATTCCATTATTTTAACATTTTGTGCTTCAGGCAAGGAGGTCCTCATCGTCAAATTCATAAAAATTGAAATATTGTATAATTCAAACAATAAAAAACAAAAGAAATAGTGAGTGAGTGACATCATCGACTCTCTCATTTGGATGAACTGGCTCGTTCATATAACTATTTTGTTGACAACAAGCGAAACTTTGAAATGTCATAACTTTCTTATTTTACATCCGATTTACATGAAATTTTCAGCATTGTGCTTGTCTGATTTTTCTCTATTGATTCAAATCAAAATTTTTCTGAGGTGAACTTGACCTGTAAGTATGGAAACTGTTTCTCTCCCTGTTTCAAAAGAATCTACTACATGTTTATAGAGCCAAAGATATGCCTGCCTCTACAATTTGTATTTGTACAAAAAACATGCAATGGTCAAGCAGTACACATGTATTTAATATTTAAAGAGCACAAAATCAGAGATATCGCTATGACTGCACTATCCTCTGTATATTTATACATACATGACAATAGTACAGGGAGTGTTGATGTGTATTTTAAAGAGCATACTTGCAAGTCTATGCCAGTATCCATACAAACAGCATGACTGATGTGTATTCAAGATTCAAAGATCATACACTAAGAGATATGCTCACCTCTAAACTATATTCTGCATTACCATCTGCATTCACATAGCTTGCATATTACAGGCTGAATATATCACATCACAAGTATTTAAGATTTAAAGAGCATGAAAACACAGATATGCTTACCTCTACAATATCCTCTGTAGTTTTTATTTATATTCATGAAGCCAGCATAACAGACTGAATAGTACATTAAAGAGCATGAAATCAGAGATATGCTTACCTCTTCACTCTCCTCTGTATCTTCTACTGTATTCATACAGCCAGCATGACAAGCTGAATAGTACATGATATTATCTTCTCCGCATACAGGTTGGAAGTCATTACCACAGTGACAGTCAGCGTTACATCCTGCAGTAAGATTAGCTTCTTTACCACTGTATTTCATCGTCCTACAAGAAAGTAAAAACTTAATGAATACATGTAGACTTTATACCATTATTGTGCTAGCCTAGAAGTTTGCAGGAACAGACTATTGGTTTTCACAAAGTGCACAATGTAGGGTCTGAAATACGAGACTAGATTTACAGGAGCTGTTTCGACACACATTGCATTTGGATTCTATAGTCCCCATACTAGACATGTTATTAATTGTTAAAGTGTCATATTCAAGTCTGTGCTTGCAGAATACCAGTACAGCAAACTTATATGATATACAAAGACCTTATCAGATTACATGTACATATAAATTTGTTTTAATACTTGATGGTAAAGACAGAAAACTTTCATGAACATGATGGTAATAGTCTGTATCAGTCATATACATGTAAGAGTGCTACTGTATATTCAACCAATAAGAAGTTTTTACCCATTCCCATAATCCACAGTGACTCCAGCGAAGGGAGCATTGGGGCAGCTGATCATAAAGGTAAACGTGAGCAGAAATGATGCACAGAGAGCAACCAGTACAAACTTCATCATCCCACGGAACTTAAGATCAAACCGTTTAACGATGTAACCTCCAACCAACGCACCCAGCACACTGGACGGAGTAACAAGCAAGCCTGGAAAAGATGCGACCAAATTGAACAAAGAATTAAGATTTATGATACAACTTCTGACATATTCTCACCGAGGTTTCATTCCTTGTGCACCAAATATTAATTTGCATTTGGTTGTGGTATGCCATCAAATCAAATTTCATCAAAGTAATGAAATGATTTATGTTTTAGTCAGAACACTATCACAGTCTCCCACATTTCAGTTCTCATAAGTTGAGCGACACTTTGGTTGTATTGCATTTACTTCAAACTTTGATATCAAAGTGAACCTAAAATAGATGTGCCATCACTGTCTAATCACTGAAATTAGGTTTTATCCAAGATGGCTCAAGCATTTTACAAGTTGGAGTGGCATGTCAAGGGATAACAGCCTGTCTTGTCAATGATCAGATTAACTACAGCTTTTGGAAGACTGCTTCACAATTTTCAATTTATCCTCCACAAAAATATGAAAAGTAAGGTAAAATTTGTTAGTCACCTGATAATCCCAAAGAGTTTTTTAAATTCATGTAATTGTTTATCTAGCTATATATTTTGTTTAATTTGCATATCAGTATGAGACAATAATATGATTGCACGCGCGATGTAGAGTTCTGAGTTCTTGCAGTTAAAATATGAATGTAGCAGTCAAGCAAATTTTTTCATCTTTGTTGCAATGGGTAGAAAGTGCAAGAATGTCAGTCCATACCTGCTGTTATAGCTGCAGAGCCAGATGTCATATTGAATTGTGATTCTAGATACTTTGGTCCAAAGACAGCAATGGAGGCAAGAGTAAATGTCTCTGTGACAGTGACCATACTAACGCACATGAATGCAGGATTCCTAATGAGCATCCAGGTGGCTCGAGGGAAGTCAATCAGGCTATGGCTTAAGCCTGCTCGCACCTCAAATTCATGGCCGTTGTGCGCCTCATTTCGACGAAGCTCTCTGACCTTCTTTGCTCCTGAAAAAAAACCAAACCATCACAGTATGAAGTTATTGAGGAAAGCTATGACAAAGCATATTCACAACATATTACGCTTAATTACAGGTCTGCTTTGAATTCATAAGCCTTTATTTTCATTTTTTAGTTTTTTTTTTGCATTGACATGTATATCACAATGAGTTGCTTGGTTTTGTATCTGACAGATTTGTGGAAGATGAAATAAAAAGAAATGAAAACAATATACAATGACAAGACAATTAACTATGGAAATATGCATATTTCTTACAAACCGCATGAATCTTATCCTATATTATCAAAACTATATGTGAGCAGTAATTCTATTATTGTGAAAAAAGATAGCTGTTTCAGATGTCCCCCTCTTAGATTACAAGGTCTACATCTTCTATGATGCTCACAGAAAGGAAAATTGTTACAGAATTGATAAAGAAACAGGGTTATTTACCTGGTAATGAACGTGTAAATCCACACAATGGAATAGCTACTATAAGAGCTAATACACCAGTAACTAGGAATCCCATCCACCAGGCACCTACCCATACTGGACTCTTAGGTGTGATGTCAAGTCTATGCAGAGGATAAATAAAAACATAATTATTTTTAATAATAACAATAGTCAGTTTTTAGCGCTAAACATATAACTTTGTCTCTACAGACTTTATGCACTTCAGAAAAAAAAGTGATGGTGAGTCTAATCTCATTGTTATAGCTAAATTCCTGAAGTACAATCATGGTAAAATAAAAGTAATTTATTGTTATTCTCAATTTTATGTACATGTGTAATGTTTATGCTAAATGAAATAAACAAATGAAAAAAACAAGTGGAACGCCTCTGGCAGTCTCGCCTAGACGATTCGATAGAGCAGCAGTGCTGACTTTGAAAACAGCTATTGAATAAATATTCACAAAAGAAAACACTCATATGATAATAAAATACTATGTCCACTGACCCAACATGACCTTTGACCATGATCATGAGACTTAAGATGTGTGCATAACATACTTGATTACCCTTTATGTCTATGTTTCATGAACTACATGTGTAGATCCATAAACTTTCTAAGTTATGATGCCAATTCAACAAATACCCTCAACACGGCCAAAGTTCATTGACCTTAAATGACCTTTGATCTTGGCCATGTGACCTGAAACATGCACAGGATTTTCAGGGATACATGGTTACTCTTATGTCCCAAGTTTCATGAACTAGATCCATAAACTTTTAAAATTGTGATGACAATTCAACAAATACCCTGAACATTATCAAAGTTTGTTGACCCTAAATGACCTTGGTCATGTGACCTGAAACTCGCACAGGATGTTCAGGGAAGCTTAATTGTTCTTATGTCTAACTTTCATAAACTAGATCCATACAATTTCAAAGTTATGATGACAACCCCACAAATACCCCCAATATGGTCAAAGTTTGTTGACCCTAAGCGACCTTTGACCTAGGTCATGTGACCTGAAACTCAGGTAGGATCTTCAGTGATACACTATTACCCTTATGTCTAATTTTCAAAAACTAGGTCCATATACTTTCTAAGTTGTGACGACATTTCAAAAATTTACCCTTGGTTAAAATTTCAATGTTGACGCCGCCGTCGGAAAAGCAGCGCCTATAGTCTCGCTCTGCTATGCAGGCGAGACAAAGAAAGAAATGCAAATATCCCCCCCCCCTTTATTTTCCATCATTTTATTATTCTAAGAACTTTTATTCTAATTTCCATCTGGACGACACATTGCATGGTTTCTATTTCCCGTCAGCTCCAAGCAAAATGAGGAAACTGCATAAAAAGAGCATTTTCTACTCTCATTTGTGAATATTCCTTTGTAATGGTGGCGGCAGATTAGTGGTAGAAACAACGTCATACAGACAAAGACTACAATCAATATTCTGGAAATAACATGAATGAAGAAAACATTGAAGATTATTATCCATGGTGATGGGATCCATGGCTTCATATATTTGTTTTTTCACACAGACATGAAGGAGGGAGGAAGCCCTAATGAGAAAGAGAAAAAAAAATCCACTCTTATTCACATGTACTGTACATGTAGGTGTTGGCTCAGTACTGCATTACTTTTAGCTGTATATACCATTAAACTCAAGAACAAATTCCTATCAGTATTGTATTTTTCACAAAAGTATTTAGTTTTTTAGATTTTATGATTCATGTGGTGTATAAATGGGCATATGAAGCATCCTAACAATGAGGTCACACAAATACAAACTGAACAAAGGAATTTTTTTTAGCATTGCAAGAATTGAACAAAAAAAATTGAAGAGGCTTTCAAGGTTTGGATAATTGCCCAGAAATACATTATCCTGTGCAAATAATTTAACAATGCTGATTGTTAGAAGAGACCAAGGAAATAACAGAAAATATTTGTGACTGTTCTAAGGCAGGTATTGTGTTCTAGTATAATTTAAAGTCATTAAAATCATACAGGGTCATTTTGATGATAGTGCAAAGCAGACACATAAACAATTCCAAAAGCCAAGAGTATCATTCAAACATGCAAATGATTATTAACCAAATATTTTTTTTTAATCACTGAAATACTTTTCCATTAGTTTTATGTTATCTCAGAGTTCAAACATCAAATTAAGCTAGAGGTCATGTAAAATAATATTTCCTCAGGACACTGGGGTTATTTGTTTTTCTAACTCGATCACAGTCCATTAAGTATTTTCTGAAGATATAAGAATTTGGTATTTTTTGTTCTTTGTTTTTTAAATAAATGACAATTGTCAAATAACGCTCTTACTTCTTTCAAGATCTAGTTCCCATTGGGAGAAATAACACCAAACAGTTGTTGGAAACAACTACCAATATATTTCGTTTTGTACTAAACAAATAGTTTTGTCAGTAGCAATTGTCACTTTTGTTATGGAATGTTCATATGACAATACCCTGGTACTTATCAAGGCTTTGTATTCTATTTATGCAACAGAAGGAAATACCAGTAACTTATTTCCTTGTTAGGTACCAGATGGGAAACTGGTGATAGAATCAGGATATATCAGATAGAGTCAAGGTCGGGAATGAACCTTATCTACCGTTCATGCACAAAATCATTAAGAACAACAACTATCAATCTTTACTAAAAACTTTTTTCCATAGCTATTGTTTAATCAAATGAATAAAAATTGCATTCTCCTTCATGAAAGATAAACTGCATAATAGGTTTTTTTTCAGTTAAAGCATATTCAACTGACATGCATGTTCGAATAATACATTTTTTATAAGAGTTTTTACAGCCTAACTTGATCAAATCATTATTTACAAAGTGCAAGTTCTAGAGGGTTTTGTGCAAAAAAAATCCATTAGGGATATGGAATTAATTACTTACTCATCCTTGCTGATGAGTGGGTCTATATACATCCCAAGAAATACACCTCCTAATAGATAACCCAAGGCTGGTCCTAATATGGCAAACGCTTTAAACACACCTGGAGAAAAAAAAATGACAACTATGTAATGAATTTGATTGCTCACATAACAATGACAACTAGCATCTTTTTTGTGTCAATAACAAATATTATTTTATTTTATTATTATTTCATTTCATCTTCTCTTCTTCCAAATTAAGAACATTAATTCATAACAAATTCCATGACATTCTTGTTGCATACATTAATTTTAAAAGAAACCCAATTTGATTTTCAACCACAGTCATACATCTTTGTTTAATTTTATTTTCTAATGGTGTATAAATTCAATTTTAACTCATTGCATCGGTGTTCATCATTCTTATCCTCATGTGTCATTTCTATGAATTTTACACTCCCCTCTCTCTCCTTCATATCTCAAATAAATTCCTCACCTAAATAAATGCCTGCTGAAGCAGGAACTACATTTTCATCAATGTATGTTATTCCTAGAGTATAGATGGGTGATGCACCTAGACCGTGTAAGACTTGAGCACCAATAAAGACCCAGTAATAGTTGCTCAATCCCCTGGTATCCGTAGAATCAGGACTGTCTTCAGTTTGATTGAAAGCATTGCATTCATCCGAATGAATTTCCTATGGCATAAAAAGAGTACAGTTTAATTAATTAAGGAATATAACCACATCCATTATAATTAAAATGATGCATCTGCATTATGTATGGTTCCTTAGAAATCACTCAAGAAATATGGGGTACATCGTCCATAACGATTTATCTTGGTAAAAATGAAAGATTTTTTTTCTATTTTGATAGTTATATATATAAGTTTTACATGTCTGTCAAAAAATAAAGTCAGACATCCCTATTGCTAAAATACATGATATTTTCACAAAGATACAAAAGCCAAATAATACTACTTAAAAAAGAAAAGATAATTAGAATTCATTATTTTTTTAGCCCTGGTTAAACCAATAAGGTGGGGCAAATCTTAACACATTCAACTGTAAAAAAACAAATAAATGAAAACTTGATGTATCACAAATTTGTGAAATTTATAATGTGTCAGCAAAAGGAACAGATACAATAAGGTTAAATGTCTAATTATAAAGTGCAAATGGATATCTTTAAAACTCCAACCGCCACAAATTAGATAATGATACTTTGTTTTATGTACACATACTTATTTCTTTGAGACAAAGACGATCTCTTACCCCATCATTCACTCTATATGGTCCAGTTGTAAACTGTGGGACAGCAAACATGAAAGATCCACATGAGAAGAGTAACGCTCCAATACCTAACCACATTGGCTTATGACCTCTCTCTCCAACATACGTCACAAAAATAATGATGATCATCACTGTGAAGTCAAAACTGCTGGAGATAAAGCCGCTACGGACGCTTGGGAAGTTGTAGCGACGTTCAAGTGACGTAACGACGACATAGACAAGGCCGTTGACAGTCATACCTTGCGCAACCACGAAGATGGACAGGAACGAGAGGTAGCCGATCGGGTTATTACATATCTGTATGAAAAATCAATAGATGGCATTTCATAGACATTATAAAATACTGTAGATGTGTTGAATAATTAATACCATCATAAAATCTTTGCTTTTTTTTCATTTTAATTTGTATTTACATCATCACTGTACATCGAACCAAAGAAAAGGAAAAAAACATTAACATACAATAAAATTTAGATTAAAAGATTGAAAATGTAGGATAAACATAGAAAAATATGAAAAACATACATCATAAAGACTGGCAATTAAAGACAAGGATGGCACATACAGGGCCCTGGGAACGATTTTTTTTCCTTTTTTTACTGGTAGTGCTGATGTAAATTTGAAAAGCAAAGCAAAGCTAAAAAAAAAAAAGGTTTCACTACAAAATGAAAGTCAGTTTGGTTACCCCACCATGAGAACCCAGAACTAAATTATATATACCTGTACATGCCCAACCTATCACGTATACACGAAAAAGAACATGAAGAGTGTGACTTCTTTAAAACAAGACAAACGATCAAAAGTAAATATATTCTATTATAACAAATTCGGCATCGAACAGAAGAGCTGATCATACTGTTTTAGGGGAAAAATTCTCAAAAATAAAAATCCATATCGACGTGATTTACTTCGTTTTTTTTTTTGAAGTGGAACGCCTCTGGCAGTCTCGCCTGTATTACGATATCGCATATGGCAGATGTGATGACTTTGAAAATAACTAAGAATATCGATTGGGGACAAGAAAATACGAGGTTCATTGCCATTAATTGACCTTTGATGAATTTGATCATGTGACCTAAGACTCGTGCAAGACGATCAATGAAACTTGATTGATTAGACACTTGTGTCCACGTTTTATGAAATGGAACTTGACTGGATCGACAAATTTTTTTGTTATAATGGCATTTCAACAAAAATATCCCGACATGGTCAAAGTTCATTGACCCTAATGACATTTGGCCTTAATGGTGTGACCTGACACTCATGAAAAACGATCAGGGATACTTGATTATTCTCATGTGTAAGTTTAATGAACTAGATGATCCATATATTTTCGAAATTATTAAGACATTTCAAAAACTTAAAGGTCAAGTCTACCCCCAAAACGTTGATTTGAATCAATAGAGAAAAATCTAACAAGCATAACGCTGAAAATTCAAACTCGGATGTAAAACGAGAAACTAATGACATTTTAAAGTTTTGCTTATTTTTCACAAAACAATTATATGATAAACTCAGTGATACGCAAAAATTTGTATTTCGATGATGTCTTTCATTCACTTATTTTTTTTTCATCGTTTGAATTATACAATATTTTGTTTACAGATTTGGCAATGATTACCGACTTGATTGAAGCACAAAGTGCAAAAACATCGGCAATTCCACATGTTCAGGAAGGAATAAAACTTCTTTCACATGAGTAAATTAAAATATTTCATACAATAAAGTACAAAAGGAATAGTGAGTGGGTGATACCATCGGTCCCCTCATTTGCATTACGACCAGGACGTGCATATAACTTTTTTATGTGAAATTAAGCGAAACTTTAAAATGTCATAACTTTATTTCACATCCGATTTTGATGAAATTTTCAGTGTTATATGCTTGTTTGATTTTTTCTCTTTTTATTCAAATCAACTTTTTGTTGGGTTGGACTTGTCCTTCCCCCAACATGATTACCCTAAATGAATTTTGACTTTGTCATGTGACCTGATCTTAGATTTTTAGTGAAACTTAATTACTCTAAATGTCCAAGTTTCATTAAACATATCCATATATTTTATAAGTTACGATGACATTTTAAAACAAAACCTTGGTAAAGATTTCAATGTTGACGACTCAGTCGTTCCCAAAATGATCTATAAACGCTATGCGACATGATTGTGTCAAGACAGAGACATCAATTATGATATTGACACTATTTCTGCTTCTTTGTATACTTTTCGATACTCAAAATTGGTGCTCATCCAATCTGATATATTCCCCCCCCCCTCACCTTTTAGAGTAAAATAAGGTGAAATGATCTATTACACTTTCCGTCCTCAGTAAACAACGAGCAGCCAGGAAATTACTACAGGAATCTCAATTAAAGTCTCTTGCTCGCACATTGTAAGCGGGGAAATCCTATTATTCAGCATACCCAATATCAGTCCATTGGCTGACTTTTACATAACTTGCGATTACGTAACTATTCAATGGTAATTACAAATTCAGAGTGGAAAAGTACAAGCAAATGGAACATAACATAACTTTTCCTTTTTTGCGAATGCCCCAAAATTACGGAAGTAAACCTAGGAATGGAACAACCATTAAAAGCAGGTGTGTTAAAGGGGAATCCA
This sequence comes from Lytechinus variegatus, assembly GCF_018143015.1. Taxonomy (NCBI): domain Eukaryota; kingdom Metazoa; phylum Echinodermata; class Echinoidea; order Temnopleuroida; family Toxopneustidae; genus Lytechinus; species Lytechinus variegatus. The sequence continues at coordinate 88,954,876 of NC_054740.1, read as the reverse complement.
ACGCATGCATAATATCAGAGATCATAAAGCGGAAAAGATACAATATTAATAATGACGGAAGCAGGATCCTAACTCTCAATCTGTGTAGGAAATAATAACAAGGGAAAACAAAAGTTTGCCTCAACCAGAATAAATATCCCTCATAGTATCCATCTACTTCATTAAAGCAGTAATAACATAAAAATTGGAAGACGCACAAAAATTAATTTAAACAAAACTAATCACAAACAATAAACACAAAAAACCCTGAACGTTTGATATGAAATCGTGCAAATCATTATTACATACATGTAGTGACTGATCTTTGTTTTGTTCAGTCAATCTCCCCTTCTCCCCTTTCCATTATGACAAAGTACAAAAAACCCCAATTAGTTGTAATATTCATCGTTCTGACAGTTGCTATGGTAACCAGAGCCTCGCTCCTTCTTGGCTTAACGCCAATATAATAGTGAGGATGCATGAATGAATAATTATTTCTAAGTAGTTTTGTGTATTTTTACAACCAATATTATGACTCACACTGATGACTCCTTGTACATGTTCATGTACCGGTGCAAATATGCCTCTGTACAACAATTGATCATGCATTGCGATTATATCTTTTTGTGTACATTTATTGTACCATTTGTACTTTTGTTAATCAACAAGACAGCTTGGGAAACGTTACAACCCGAATACTTGCTCCGAGTATATAGGCTATAGATGGGAGGGCTGGAAGAAGGATTGCATGCAGACATTGCATTACGTTGACTTTTAGAAAAGGCCTGAATTCGTTTTAGGCATTCGTGTTAGGATAATTAAACATAATTTACATGTAGTATTATTGGAAGTCAACCAATTAATGTAATATTTATCTGCACTTTGATCCGACTATAAACCATGCGTAAGACTACTATGTACATTGTCATGACATGCAGAAACGAATAAATAAACAAAAAAATAAAAAATGGACTAACGTTACCTACCCAATATACAAAATGTAGGTATGCGTAACGATAGAGCTCAAGTCTACCATGTATTTGGGAGGAATTGGAATTGTCGCCAGCATAGCGTGACTCTACTCGAGTAATTAAGGGTTATACTAGAGTCCTTTGAGAGACATTGGCCTTTTTAGTGACGGCGTGTTAATCATGGAATTAAAGGGGTACTCCGGGCTGAAAATAATTACATCTAAATAAATAGAGTAAAATCCAATAAGCAAGATGCTAAAAATCTCATCAAATTCTGATAACAAATAATGAATTTATCGAATGCTAAATATTAGCAATATATTGTTAAACCAGTTATATGCACGCCGTAATGAATATTCTTTAGGTGGGCTGATGTCACATCCCCACATTCATATTTGTATATGAAATCATAATTATTCATATTTTCATACATGTGTGTACGAAATGTCTCCCTTATAGTAAAGTTGCAGGCTGCAGCAATGAATAATCAGTTGTCAATTCATTTTGTCGGACAAGATATGAATTAGTATAACTTATATCATAAAATACAACAAAAAACAAGTGGAAATATGAAATCATCAGTTTGGTCATTGTGAATATTCATGATCAAAGCATGCGTAGAGCTGTTTATCAGAAAAAAATATTCAAAAGTTTTTGAAATAATGTAAAAAATGCCATACTTTGTTGTTAGAATGTTCAAATTTTTATTGTTTTGTTTGTCTGATTTTTATTTATCTATAAAAATAATATTATCTTCAGCGTGTACTGGAGTAGCTCTTAAATGCTCAAATGTTATTATGGGAGCACAATACGGTTAGGATATTCAGATCCCTATCCGAGGAAAAAAAGTCAAATACATTTTAATGCATCCCATGCAAACCTCTTGGAACATTGCTAACATTCTTTTCACAGTTTCAGAACCAGTTTATGTCCAAAATCATTAGGTGAACTGTGAAGTTTTCATTGCAATTGGGCGCCTTGTTTGGAAAGAATGTGGTGTTCCAGGAAGATGTGCGTGTATGTACTAAACGAATGTTTCTGTTTCTTGATTATGGTCAAGGGATTTCAGGCTTGCAGTGGGTTGGTAAACTATTTTTTTTTTCAACAGGACTATGGTTCTGGCAGACAAATGGGTTCAATATTTTTAATACCTGAATACATTTTGGTCTCCATTTGTGCCAGCCACACTGAGGATTGTCATCATCATCATCATCATCATCTGCCTCTGTTATCGTTTCGCCCGTAGATTGGACTCCGCTGATCTTGTTTGGCTCATTATAGACACCATTCTTCTGCAAGGCGATATCATTGCCGTTCTCTTCAACGCGCACCGCGGTTACTTTGCTGGTGGGCGGTCTATCATTCAGTTCGACAGCGGTGACATTCGATAATCCGATATCACTATTGGTATGAACGTCTGCTGATACATCTTGCTCATTAGTCGTGAGCGAGTCACGTGATCCACTCTGTTCTGATTGGACCATTTTGTTGGTGTCTATGTTACCTGGATCTTTTGTTCTGTCTATTGAAGAAAGACCTGTATGTAAAATAAAGGGTAAATCAAACACAAAATTATGATGAGGGGGAAAAAGAACACAAATATGAATTCCATTCATGATATTCTTTAAACAGACAGCCTAACAAGTATGTTTGAGCATGGAAGAGGGACTACTCCAAGGATTAAAGATGCATTGCAAATGTATTGTCTATAGTTTGTAGCAAGAGATTAACAGATCACATTTCCAAAGATAGTGCTAAAATCGTAAAAATAACCCTACAGGATAAATAGTCACTTTAAGGAAAATATTTCATTCATTTGAGCTGGTTTACACAGTGTTCACACAGTGATGGCGTACTGTATTCTTTCCTAATCCCATTAGGGATTTTTCGGGCTGATTATACAGTATGGTCTGGGAGGATTCGAAAAAAAAATGAAAATTTGAACTTTGTTACAATTACCCTAAATATATCTCATGTCCAAATTAAACATTTATTTTTCAGTATTTTACTGAATGCTTGCGATATCATAAAAAATAATGATAATAATTTGATAGCTATACGATGATTATTACCAAATAATTTCACACAGGGAATGTCTAGCAAACTTGCAGAGTATAGAATTCCAATATCTTGTATATTCGTAGAGGGGGCCTTTTGTATCTTTTACAGTAGCCAATTTACCGAGTTCCGCTTTATAACTAGTCGTCATATGAAATAAGTCAGTTCCTCTAATCCCAAAACTCGTCATTTTGTATGAATTGGATATTAAATCATCATTTTATAGCCATTTGCCCTGCTTCTAGTTCCAATAACTATATAACTCGTCAGCCTAAATAAATCAGTTCCCCTTGGCGAAAAACTCTTCGTCTCATGCGATTCGTATCTTTATACAAAATCCCACTTGCCTAGCTCGGAGTTTCAATAACTCGTCAACCTTTACAAGTCACATCTTCCTTAAAATCTTCCTCATGTCAAACGTTTCCTATCTTTAAACAGCAAACTTGCCGAGATTCAAGTTCCAATAAGTCGTCAAGTCTGCCCCCCTCTTTCAACAACTCGTCATAATTTTTCTTTATCAGAATACGTTACAACTTGACGAGTTCTGAGTTCCAATATTAACCAACTTGCCAAGTACCGACTTAACAACTCAATTAAAATATATTAGTCAAGTTCCAATAAAATTTCGTATCTTTGGTAAAATTGTCAAAAATAAAAGTTTTAAATTGCTGATCCTGATGTAGATATCATCAGTGAGATACCATGAAAACAAGTTGGCTTGGTAGAAGATACGATCGTGGTGACCGACTGCTCATAAATCAAATTTCCGTTTTCTTGTGGCGAAAATGACCAACTGAACACAAATACATTAGTGAGTATATTAAAACCATCCCTCACCTTACTCTCAGTCTAGTGAAGGGAAGAGATTAACCATTTCCATTTGACAGAAGACGGTGAGTATACCCCCCCCCCCCAAAAAAAAAACGCACTTCCAAATATAGATCAGATTTAGAAATTTTACAGAATGTACACATTGTAAACAGTGAATGAGAAGGGAAAGGGCGGGTGGGGTGGCTATTATTTTATACATTACACAATCAAAGTGGAAAAGAAGGAAATGAGACAGGATATGTGAGTTATGAACCTCTCTTTCAGTGGTACAACGCTTTTGGAAAGCTACAGAGCCAGGAGACGGGGGCTTCGCTAAGGCATTTTCCAGTGGGGGGGGGTGTGGAGGCCCGGATTGCCGACAACGGGTAGCGATTACTGCGCGACGTCCCCGTTCGGGGACCAAGAATCTTAGAAGTGTTCTACATTCTCCTTTATAGTCAAATTTTCTTTCGTCATACCCATGATCAGTTCCAGCTTTCATCAATGGGGAGGAGATATTTTCATTCACATTTTAACATTTTTTTTTAGAAGCAACATAAGGTATTTCATGTGGCCTGAATATAATATACCATGCGAGCGCGAAGCGCGGGATCAAATTTTGGGATATTTTTTAAAAAATATATTTAGCCCTGAAAATTGAACATTGTGATCAGCTTTTGTAATAATCATGGAATTTTTCTAACTAAACTATCCATGCGAGCGCAAATCGCGAGCTAAAGTTTTTTTATATACTGGCCAGCAAAAAGTCTAAAGACTGTTCGCAGTGTTCCGTGAATACTACTCTCTCCAATCCAAAAATGCGAGCGCAAAGCCCTATAGCTAAATCATTTTATAATAATAATAATATAGGTTTCTATAGCGCACGTATCCACTTTGCTAGGTGCTCAAGGCGCTCCTATTACCCCGGCTTAGCAAGTCTACCGATTCTGGTGCGCACAGCTTTTTGAGAAATTACTTCCTGTCGGTACCCATTTATCTCACCTCTCGAGTGCCCCACAGTGTGGATAAATAATTTCTTGCTGAAGGAAAACACGCAATGGCTAGGATTCGAACCCACGACCCTCTGTCTGAAAAGCGAGGGCCAGAACCACTAGACCACGACGCACCCACGAATATATTTCGACCTGATGACTCGATTGTAACCATGAAGAGGATGGATATATCAACCAAACAATAATTGATGCGAGCGCGAAGCGCGAGATGAAAATGTAGGTTTCCGACATTTTTAGAAAGCACTTTTTGTATGAACAATATGCAGTGTAGCTAAGCAATCATGCTAGTGCGAGCGGAAACTTTGAATTAACTGTTCCGAAAAAGGACATGTTAATTAACTGTTTGCATGAATCATTAATAGAATACATTTCTCACTAATCAAATTTGAAAAAAATATATTCCGACTTGAAAATTCGATTGCAACAAAGAAGAGGGTGGATATATCAACCAACGATTGATGCAAGCGCGAAGCGCAAGTTGACATTGTTTTGAGATTTAGACTTTAAACCGTTACATTTTTATTACTGTCGGTATAGAAGCGCGAGCGAAAACTTGTTTAGTTTTGACTTGAAAACTAAACATTTTCACACGTTTTTTTATATAAATATAAACTCAGATACCGCATATGCAATTTTACAATCTGTGTATCTTAATGCGAGCGCGAAGAGTGAGCGGAAATTTGCAATATTTTGAGATAAATTTAATCAACATTTTCAGCAATATTTTCACTAAATATAAGATGCGAGCGCGAGCTGATATTTTTTTTAAAAGATTTAGACCTTAAACCAGGACTTTCTAATGTTTGCCGGTAGCCTACAGAGAACTCTCCACGATCGCGTTGCGAAAAAATAAATGAAACAATATTTTACCGACAAAGATAATGGAACTTAAAGACCGAGCAAAAACAAGGTACATGGAACAGTTGGAACAGCCCTGATGCGTGACCCGACAGTTTGTCATTTTCCCGACAAGCGTCAGTCCAACAGCCCTGCGCTTGCGTAACAAATTTTTTTCCCAACATCTCAGACTCCGCATCTTTTATAATAAATTACACCGACACACATGTTTACCTAATCAGAACCTTGTCTACCCCACTCTCTTTGATTTTCTCTTTCATTTCGTTTGCCTCTTCCCCTTTGTCCCTTTATTATTTTCTTTCTTTCTTCCGTCTTTTCTTTCTTTTTTCTCTGTCTGTCTTTCTTTTTTCTTTTTTTTTTTGCTTTATTTTTCTCTTTCTCTTTGTCTACCATCCCTTTATCTTTCTTTCCTCTATCTTTCTTCTTTTTTTTCCTATTCGCGGTATTCGCCTTTTTTCCCCTTTGTCCCGACGGCAGCATTGATTTACCGACGATATCCAAATTAGTGGGGGGGGGGGGTTGTCGCACCCCCATCCCCCTTTAGCGACGGCCCTGCCAGGAGACTGCAAGAAATGAAGGAAATGAGTGAGATACATGTAGCAACTTCTTCTTGGAAGTTTGCCACAGAAAGGGAAAGTTTACGGATATTGTGCAGCCACTCTTTTCCAGTCAAAAAGGGAATAATCCAGGGATTTAGCTACTAATGGCCAACATAAAGGAGTGGCTTGCATTATCATACTCCAGACTTCGAATAATTAAGGCACCGAATCATAAATGTCGCGCAAAAATGCTTCTCACAAAATTACCAATAACATCCAACAGGCCTTATGTCTGGAGTTATTCTTTCTTAAAGGGATGCTCAGGACTGAAGATATCCATATCTAAATAAATATAGTAAAATTCACAGAGCAAAATGCTGAGAATTTAATCAAAATCGGATAACATGCAGATAAAGAAGTTATTGAATCTTTAACTTAATCAATATTTTGTGAAAACAGTATGATGCACGTCGTCATGGATATTTATTAGGTGGGCCGATGATGTCACATCCCCACTTTCCTTTTTCTTACGTTGTTACATTAAATGAAAATTGTTTCATTTGTTAATACATGTCTAAATAATGAGTCTCCATTAAATTGCAGCATATACTTAATCGGTTGTCAATTCAATTGCTTTAGTTTTGGTAGAAAATTTTTGAATAAACCTAATTTCATATAACAAAATACAACAGAATAAGTATCAGCCAACATAATGTATATGAAGACGTGCCTAAAACTGTTTCACCGGAATAAATGCAAACCTTAATAACTTCGTTATTTGTTATCCGATTTCAATCAAATTTTCAGCATTTTGCTTTGTGAATTTCACTCTATTTATTGAGATATAAATATTTTCACCCTAATCTAATCACGACTGCCGACAACATTCCGTTTTTTTCATCTTGTTGAATAAAGGTTGTCAATGACAGCCTTAAGGTTTGTCCAATAGGATTGCCAGACATAGCAGCGACTAATGTTGATGTGTAGATTCAATCCGTATCGTGCACTCATATACATAACATGTATATCTATACCTAAAATACATTAGCATGACCGATCCTTTGTCAATTACATAGTAGGGGAGATCGGGGTTAGTTCGAACGCGGGGTAATTTGAAACATTGTAATTTTCTTTAACGCCTGTAAAAAAAAATTATGCAATACTGCCCTCAATGTATTGCTAGTAATAATACAACAGTGTAGTATTATTAATAGCAATAAATTCCCCGCCTTCCCCTTCTCATATTTACCGAGGAATTCGAAAAAGTACAGCAGAATTACGATGCCTTGAAAAAAATATCAAAATTATACCTACATAAATCATATTTTTCTTTAAACACAAAGCACTATGTGGTGAATATTTGACTCCTTGAATGCACAGATTCGGGAATCTATAAATTAAACATGTACATGTCCGTACAACACATGGGTTTTGCTTGCATGTGACGTATAAGAATTGAACCATTTTATTTTTATCATCATGTTAATATGCACCTCAGTTTCTCATCTCATTTTCGGGGTGATATTGACCTTTAACATTTGTGTAAAGCCGACATGTAGATCTACATGTAGAAATTTAATTGATAATCTAAACTCTAAACTGCCCACCCTATTAATTGATAAATCAATGTTCCCCTTATAATTTACATGTCACTGCTCCTTTCAGTTGTGGTAGTGTTGAATATCAGTTGCAGCCGACATCCGTGATCATGCACACATGATAATTTTGAAAGAAGACTGTTTTAAGCTATACGAACATGTATAAAATTTACTGGTGTACTAGTATTGACAATTAATGACGAACTTATATCATATCATAAAAGTGCATTGGACATGTTGGATGAAATGTATGGTGCGCGCTTGCATGGTTAAATTCTCAGTTACCCCGCCTCATGTATCTTTTTGTTTTTTCTCTCCAATAAAGATACTGTAAACAATAAAAACCTACAAACTGCATGTATGCATGTGAATCGGTCCAATTTGTTGTTGGTTGATTCATGGTTGACTAGTCCTGTTCGATTTTTAAAAATTATTTTGTAGTTGTTTTCTTGTCTCCATCAACGAAATGGGCCGATTCGCATGCATGCATGCAACAGATGTACGTGTATATTGTTTCAGTTAATTTTACTTCTATTTAAAGAGGTAAAGTAGACTGGTATACTGTACTGTACATGTAGGTCTACATGTACTTGTAGACTTGTAGTTATATGACTGTATAAAATCAATGACCAAAAAGAGACCATGACATGAGGTGATCATAAAATTATTTCAACCATTCACTGCAGCGTACGTCCAATAGGACAGGCCTGATTCCATATGTAATCCTAAATCCTGTAGTGTAGGCCTATACCAGCAAACCTAAGTTTCAAGTATCTGACGATTGGCTTGATTTCACATTTCACATGTTTCAAGAGTCCAGTTTTCAGCTTTTAAAAGTGGTTATAATAAAAATTTTAAAAAAGGAACACCTCTGATAGTTTCGCATTCAAAAATAGCAGTGCTAACTTGGAAAACAACGTAGAAGTTTATTCATTCACATAAAATATCACTTGATAATAAAATACTAAGTTCATTGACAACAAACAAACCTTGACTAGATCGTGTGACCTTGGATGTACTTATCAGTCTAATGTACAAGTTTCATGAAATATGACATTTCAAAAACTTAACCTTGTTTAAGATTTCAGTTTTGAAGACGCCGTCGCACCAGCCACCGTCGGAAAAGCAGCGCCTACAATCTTATACTGTAGTCTGCTGTGCAAACCCTTCACTCGAGTTAAGGGTCTGAATGTGCAGCCTATAATGCATTGTGTACTGAAGGTCCTCTCGTTCCAAGTTTTATTAGTGCTAATATTTGCGTGGAGACACAATTTTTGATCAAAGTTTCAATCAGGATCTGTGCCTGCAGACTAAAATGGCGAGGGAAAAAGAATCAAATTCAAAAGAAAATAGCGTATATCAATTATATTGCTGAGTGTGGGGAGTCCCATAGAAACAGCAAGTAAAATGTGTAAAAAGATTGAAAGTGACGATATTATTTCATTGATAGTAATTCTCGGTAACCCCCAAAGTTATATAACGTAGCCCATTTATCACGGGCAAAGCTTAGTTTGCTGTGCAAACCCTTCACTCGAGTTAAGGGTCTGAATTGCAGTCTACTCATGCCTCGTGTACTGAAGGCACTCCCGCTTGAAACATCAAGTTTTGAACGTGCTAGTCTTTGCATGTAGACACACTAAGTTTAAGTCAAGGTCTGTGCCTGCAGACTAGGCATAGCGATTGAACAAAAATCCCGATGACTAAAATCGGTAGCTTCTACATTACACTGTCGAATGAAAAGGCAGAGTCATATCCAAATGTGAATACGACCCGGGAATACGATATATTTTAGACTGAGATTTAATGTTTTATCTACACAGTGTGCAGTAATTAGAGAGCAGAGCAAGGATATTTCATTATCGTAAATACGGGATTGATCAATGAAATGGCAGTGACTCCTTTTATCTGAAAACAATAATAATACGAAGGGTGTATATAAATTAAATAGATTTGAAGAGAGTAATAATAAGACATCAAATACAACTGTAAAGTAACCTACATGATTCTGACGATATTATGGAGAATATTGTAACATTGGGGTTTCACAAAACAAGTAGGCCTGCGATTTTGACGAGAGGCGACACGACAAGACGTACAGGTATATGTATAGTAAATAAACCTATATTTTTATTTACGACAGGACGTACAGGTATATGTATAGTAAATAAACCTATATCAAGGGTCTGTAAGGCTATATCTAAGGTCAGCCTTTCATAAATTGTACCCCCGCCCCCAATAAAAATCCAAGTAACGTTCCAGAATCGAATGAATTATATATACAACGCATTATGTGCAATCAGTGTGCACACTGTACATGTACATGCAAGGTATAGTGAATAAGGATTAAGTTGGCATCTTCATGCACGCAAAAAAATTAATAAATGGGATGCGTCCATTATGCCCTATGGATGCGTCCTATGTATTTTAGTATAGGGTAGTCTTATTGGAATTAGACTGCTTTGGTTGAAAGTCATGATTGGGAGATGATAATAAAAATACGTAGGCCTATTTATATTTAGTACATGTAGGCCGATATCGGATCCGGTATACGAGTGTATAACTGTACCCCCCCCCCCCCCCATCATCACTGATTTCGTTGAATTACCATGGACCTATAACCAATGACTGTAAAATCCGTGATCTTTTACGGCAAAGTATGAGGGTCTGCCTGACCCCCCCCCCCCCCACCAAACCAGTGTATCATCCATGTGTCATGTGTGTGTGCCACCGCGATACTGTACAATATGTAACAGGAGCCACGCGAGCCATCAATCATCCATGCATTATGAACTTGTCACCACTGAATACCGAGCTATATATTCATCGGAGCCATTGACATTAAAAAACGCTACTTACTGTTTGCATATAAATCAATTTGACAATGAATTTGAATTTGTGGACGAATTTACTTGGCATCTGCAGATCGGTACATAACATCGCCCATTGTTCGTTTGTTACGACCATCGACGTTTACAAAGTCGTTTACATGCACCTCTATCATTGGTATTAAACAGATCACCTCCATTCCATCATGTTCATCATCATCAATTCATAAAAGAAATCACCATCACTCACGCTAATGCGATCATACAAACAATCGTTTTCAATGAACATCATCATTATTATCATAATCGTCATCATGCATCATCACCTTCACCGCCATCATCACCATATTCACTGTCATCGTCATTATCATCATCATCATCAGTAGTACATCATGTCTTATTAAAGATCAAGCATAAAAAAAATCTTCCTTACTCTCATGCCCTAATTCGAAGAAAATTCCTGGATAATTCACAGGAATTTTTAACTGAATACGAGAAATTTGAGAAAAGAAATTCTCTGCATACAATACGTCCAACCGGGGAATGTTTTCCCATTTTCTCAAGGTCACAGGAAGGGTGTTGCCCCAAAATTATGTATGAATGTTTTCTTCTCACTTGTTTGGTATGAAAGTTAGTCTGATGAGGTCTTTCTAGTGATGTTCCGTGAGATAACATGTTTGAGCATGGAGCTATTAAACTCGCATGTTTCTTTGTCTTGTTTGATATGTGATTGATTGTTCAGAGGTGTGTTTGATTCCATGTTAATGTCGGTGTTAAGGTGCGATGCAGCATGACAACAAAAGAAACCGCTGAGAAACTCACTCATCACCTCGGAAAAAAAGTAAAGTGACTTTTAATATTGTGATTTTGACCTTTGCACATGTCGAGGCACTGCACCTCCATGTGATCAGAATCATATCATGTAGGCATTGTAGGGTATCACTTTGAAGAGAATTAAACGATCTAGTCATTGGTATCAATTACACATTAATATTTCACTAAAATAGAGGAGGGATAATCGATCGATCAAAGTCAGATTTCTGAACTTTTTTTGAGGAGTTTAATTTACCCCGGCTACATTAGTCTATCGATTCCGGTGCTCACAACTTTTCGAGTAATTACTTCCTAACGGTAACCTTTACCTGGGTTGAGTGCAGCTTATTGTGGATCAATTTCTTGCAGAAGCAAATTACACCATGGCTACGCCCATTGACTGGGATTCGAACCTACAAGTACGACCCTCTGGTTCCAAGTCCACATACTAAATAACTGGGCCACAGCGCTCCACGTTAAAATACTTTTAAATTGTACTTAAGTGTACATGTCCTGTATGTACACAGTGAAGGGCCTAAGATTAGATGATTGACATAATATTAATGAGACCATGGGCGAGATGGAGTTGTGCACATCACCAAATCAAGTAATTACAGACTGCAATATTGTCACTTACATGTACATGTTGGCCAGCCAAAGAGACCAGCAACGATTATGTCATGGCAAGACTTTCATCATATATACACTATACAGCAAAAGCTAACACGACGATGGATATACATATTTAGATGATTCAGAAATCATAATGATTTTCTACAATTTCTAATCCAAATTACTTATTTTCACATTAACAACCCTGTACTTTCGCGTACTCTGGACTCTGGAGTAGTATGTATGTAAGACTACGCAAACATGATGGTCATTTCCAAAACATACATATTGTTAGTTTTGTTGTTGTTGCTTTTTTTTACATAGTTTATAGCTTTACGATTCGTGTTTATCTTCATGATGTGTAGTCTCTGACAGAATATTATGACAGAGGGCAGAAAACTAGGAAATAAATATAATCGTCCGGCCCTCAATAATGTTATTGCGAACAGCATTAGAAAAGAGTCAAAGTTATTGAAAATGAGGTTCTCTTTTGCTAATTTTGTGATATAGATCTTGTTCAATCACAAGTCAAATCCCTCCCAAATACAGTAAGAGAGCAGAGATGAATACGTTTTGTTCATTAACATACCGTAGCTACTTAATTATCTATTAGGTGTTCAGTATCATACAACTGGTATGTACTATATAGTGATATTAATTAGTTCGAATTCCATTAATCAGCACTGTAGTATGCTTGTGCAATGACTTCCGTTCATATTCCATTTACTATAAAATAAATGTGTAATTTTTCAATATCAAAACTGGACATTCAAATGCACTTTTTGCAATACAGTGCGTCCCAGAATAAACGAAACCGAGATTTAGCGATCATTTATCATAACTTAATCATAAATAGAGTAGACAAAGGACCTACCAATTTAAAGCTTAGAATCTCCTCTTTCATTTGATATTACTTAGGTTATTTCTTATTTACGCATGAGTGAGCAAAAACAATTTGAAGAAAGGATACAGTCATGTACCAAAAACTCATTTGGCTGGGGGTATCTGGGTCTCAAAAAGAAAACCACATTTCCGAAAAATTCAATATCTGCTCTTTAATTTGGTACCGCAATTACAGAAAATTGTCAAGAAATAAAAAAGTTCTGGTCATTTGAAATAAGGCTTGTATTTCCATAATTTTATGAGATAAACGTGTTTTTACAGGTTTCCCACAGAAGCTTTCGCATGGTGAACAAAAGATTTAATGCACGGCTGATCGTCAACAAAACGGAATGTCGAGTGAGTTTGAAAGCCAGCCTGGAGAACCTCTTCAATTTATGAAATTATTGAAATTCAAGCCTTATTTCAAATGACCAGAACCTTGTTATTTCTTGACCAGTTTCTGTAATTTAGGTATCAAATATAAAGAGGAGAAAATTTCAGAAATGTGGTTTTCTTTTTGAAACCCAGATACCCCCGCCAAATGATTTTTTATATCCTTTCTTCACATTGTATTTGCTCACTCATGCGGGAATGAGATATAATCTAAGTAATATCAGATGAAAGAGGAGATTCTAAGCTTTAAATTAGTAGGTCATTTGTCTATTTTATTTATGATTAAGTAATGATAAATGATCGCTAAATCTCGGTTTTGTTTTTTCTGGGACGCACTGTACAGTAAACAGGATGGGTATCTAATCAAACATTAAATGCAAGCACAGTTTTTGTATTTTGATACTCCTTCTGGAAAACGGATATTCTAAGCATCTTTTTGTAATAATGAACAGGATAGGTAATTATAACCAAACAATTTATGGCAGCACCGCAGCACTAGTGGGAGCCGAAATTTTTGAGATTCTTACTTGAAAATTGCACAGTTAAGGCACGTTTTTTTATCAAAGAGCACAGTTTTAGAGCGCGAATCGCGATTTGAATGAAAATACATTTCTAAGACTAAAAAACAGGACAACCGAAGCGATGCTATCTTGGCCAAGATGAGTATATTAATAAACAATTGATGCGAGCGCGAAGCACGAGCTAGTATTTTCTAAATTCTGACCTGGCAACTGAACATTCTGTTGTTGTTGTTGTGGGTTTTTTTAAGTTCTTTGAAAACGGGACATTCTTTGCATTATTTTGTATGTTCTGAGTTGATCAAAACTGGACAAAATACGTTATTAAAATAAAGAATCAAATACCAATAGAGCTGAATTTTTGATGTACTAAAGGGAACCTTTTAAGCACAAAATGCGGGAAAATTGGGAAGCGGATATTGATCTCACCAAATGAGTGATGCGAGCGCGTAGCGCGTGCTAAATTTTTTGTTGATTTAAACCGTCAACCGGGGCATTCTGATCACTATTCACAGTCGGTACGAAAAGAAGATTTTTGCGGAGACAAAATACTAGTAGTCGAGGATTAATTATGGTAATAGAAACACCATACACTGTAAAGAATTATTATCTAAATTAGTAGTTTTAAGTAGAACTTATCATTTGTAATTAATTCTTTTTCGGTAGATTTAACTTGTGTTTCAATTTAAGTGATTTACTTTAATTATTTTGGGTTTAATATACATTTACGAATATTCACGTATTGCTAGCTTGCTTCGATGAAGTAAATCAAACTCAAATTGAATTCGGCAAAGATAATTATTACTTATATAATCATGATGAAGTTCAATTAACATCTTATTTAAATAATACCTGAGTATTCATTAAGGGCAAGTAAATGTTAAAATCTATTTGTGTTCGATTTTTTTTGGATTAGGATCTCCAAAATATCTTATTCTTTTGTTGAATCAAAGAAAGAGTAATATTACATAATCACTCATCAGAAAATATTAGATTTCGTTTTTTTTTTCTTTGGAAAATGTTAATATTATTCTCACTGTTTTTTTAATGTTAGAATGAACCGGTCACGTATTATATTTACTAGTTAATATAGATGTCAGTAACGGTACCTAAAATACCTATCATGTACTTGTAGGTAAGTGATAATGCATAAAGTCTAATATTTGGATAGAATATGTCTAAGATGAAAATGATGCCACTGAGAGTGGGAAGACGGTGGAGCTGACTTTCGAATCATGAAAGTCCACTCCTCCATTTGTTTTTTAAGTGATTATTTTGCATAATTGTAACATAATTCACTTGAATAAAATGGATGCAAAGAAAATAAGTAATAAAACTGCCAAACTCATTAATACTTGAAAAAATAAAGGCATTTCTTTTGCCTCAATTTTATTGAGTAAATTCATTTTTTTAGTGTAGTTGTAGGGTCTAGATATCTAGGCCTATAGCTCTTCTTAGCCTACGACTCTAATTTAACATGTAGAATAATGTCAGTTTTATACATTCACATGAAGTTTGGAGGGAGAGTCCTAGTAATCATCCCCTGTTCTAATATCTACTGGGCGAGTTGGAAACCCGGTGTTGGAAATTAGGGGTAGCAAGCATTTGGAAAGAAGGGGCCTTCTACTGTTCCAGATAATGAGCGGGAGGGGAAAAGAGAAAAGATAAACAAGGAAGGCTTCGGAGGGGGAAGAAAGAGGCAATGCGAAAAGAGGATTTAAAACTATTTAGTCCGAGTTAAATCTTCTTAAACATCAGTTGTGACAGTAGATCTAGATCTAACGTTAGATGTAACTTACGTTTATAAATTATAGTAGGCCTCGAAGGCGTGAGGCTGTGGCTAGATTGACCTGATGTCAAACACAAGAAAACATAATTGGCACAGTGATAAGATTCGATATGCAGACGATCGTTGGATTGTTTTTCAACCCTATTCAAGCCATAAATCGCTTTCACTGTACTGTAGAAATCTATTCTCATCTCAGTCACTCGTCTCTTTCAGTACCTTACATGGATGCATTTATCCACGAATTGGAAACGATGTCGATGTGCATGTGAAAGTGAAACACGGCAGCATCACTCACTCAGTCCATCAGTTCATGCACATTCGGCGCAAAGGAGTGATCTAGAAATTCAGTGAAAATGTAAAAAGAACTTACGGGAATACCGACATTTCGACACACATTTATCTCCTTCCTCGTGTTGAATAGCAGTCCTAGCCATGAAATTAATAATCTCTAATATTTTCCACTGAATCCCGATATTGTCATCTAAAATAATATCAATCGGTGTTTACTCAACGTACACAAAAACGTCATGTAACAGTAGTATTTGCTTGCCGTACTACTATACCGTACCGCGGTACGTACACGCATCGTACGACCTTCACGTTTGATTTCAGTGTGAGCGATTTTGTGTACGAATGTGTGTGTGTAAAACGCCGGGTGGACACGCCCCCACATTACAGTGGAGTGATGCACAAAGGTTTGGTTTCACGAGGGGAGTCTGGAGGTTTTGTAAATTAATTCATGTATATTTTTTGTATAAAGAAACTACCCTCAGCCCAGCCTTTCAGCTAGCCATAATGGACTACAATGAACGAGGAAAATGATTTTGTGTCGGAGCAAAGGACAAAGAAAGGAGGGAAACAATAAGGAAAAGAATCCATCCCATACACTCGAAATGAATATTGATCCGATGCGCGGTTATCAACACAAAGAAACTAAAACAGCTCTAAAACACCAGAAGAAAGAAAACTGATGGCCGGAAATACATTTAAAATCGACACATATAGCCTCTATGCTTCCCATTTCTGAGCCCATCTCCCAAGCGGATTCACTGTGGGATCGTGGAGCCTGAGTAGCACCATGAATTAATTTTGGTAGGGGGGGGGGGGGTATGTATGCCTACTCCTACTGAAGAGAGAGAATTCATAATTCGTTTGACAAAATTGCGGAAAAGCTATATACCCTTCATCCCTCCCCCTTTTTCACGTTTTTTTGGGGGGTGCGACCGACCGACCCCCATCTAGCTGCCTGTTAGACTCAGTTGTTTCACATCCACCGCGGGCCAAATTATCGGTGTACGACTACGATTAATCCCTGGCTCCAAGGTCAAGACTACAAACAAAAAAGTTAAATTTAATGAAAAAAAATTCAAACAAGAAGTGATTACCAGTAAAAGTTAAATAAAAATCGGATGTAAAATATTAAAGTTACAGAGGTTTTCAAGTTATTCCAATTCATTTTCAATTTGTTTTCACTAAGAAGTCGGTGATATTTCACCTGTAAACTACAAAAAAATCATTAATTGTATATATACTGCCACTCAGGCGCGTACGCAGGATTTTTGAAGGGGGGGGGGGGTTTCGAGCTGATTTTTTTTTAATCTCCCACCCAGTCTCTAAAAAGTGATGAGCGGGGGGGGGGGAGGTGATGATTTTTTTTTCTTTTTTTTCAGCGCTGCAAATAAGACAATAACATTTAAGTGGGGATGGGGTATGTAACAGTGCGGTCATGACCCGCGAGCGAGCAGAAATGTTCTCGTTTTTGCGTTGAAAACATAACCTTTTTGTCAATAGTTTGTTGGTATCATAGTCGATGCTACATGTCCTTCGGATCGTAGCACTCATGATATGGCCTTGATCAGAACACTAGAAACTTGAGAAATGTCATGAATAATTACGAGCGAGCGGAGCGAGCGAGCCGAAATGTTTGCGTTTTTCCGTCAAAACATACAATTCTTCTCAATAGCTTGTTGGTAATGATTACATATTAGTTGATGATACATGTCTTTCTGCTCGTAAGTCTCATGATATGGCCTTGATCAAGAGACTAGAAACTTAAGAAATTTCATAAATGATTACGAGCGAGCGGAGTGAGCGAGCCGAAATTTTCGCGTTTTCCCGTCAAAACATACATTTCTTGTCAATAGTTTGTTAGTAAATCAAGTATTAGTCGATGCTACATGTCCGTCTATTCGTAACACTCATAATACGGCCTTGAACAGGAGACTAGATACTTATGGAATTTCATAAATTATTACGAGCGAGCGGAGCGAGCTAACCGACATTTTAGCGTTTTCCGTCATTTTGGTTTTCATATTGGTAAAACATATTTTGTAAGAAAACGTATGTCTTTGTCTTGGTTCACTTGTATTCATAAGTATACATCATGATAATCATGTATGGCCTCGTTAATGGCGATACCGTGATCATGTCGGCGACATGCGGAAATAAAAGATATAATAAAATGGAGCGAGCGAAGCGAGCGGAAATTTTTTCTGTGTTTTTCGTCGGAAACATGAGATTCTGTTCATTATTGCTGTCATATACATTATTGGGTAAGGGAACTGTCCGTAACCAGACCAAGGAGTTATCAGGCGGTTGCCCGATAACTCCTTGACCAGACCGACCTCTGGGGAGACAAGCAAAAAAAAAAAAAAAAAAAAAAAAAGGGGGGGGGTTGAACCCCCTAAACCCCCCCCCCCTTGCGTACGCGCCTGCTGCCACTATGTACATATTATGAAGTGGATAATTACAAAATGGGGGGGACCCCGATTGAAACTTAAAGAAATGCACGAGTGTCGAGACAAGGGCATTCGACCCGGATAGGTCCATGGTTTCATAAAGATCTTCGTAAGTTACAAGCTACTATACGCACGACACATAAGGAACAGATAGCACCCAAGAAGGTAACCCCAATCGCATGTAAAGTTGTTCGTAAAATCATTTGTTACTTATGAACAGCTTTATGAAACATCCCACTTGTCCTCAAGCGTCATGAGCGATATGAATATTGAGCCACACACCGGGCCACACACTAATCTCATGTAGGTATATTTTATTGTTAATGCTGAATTTAATGAGATTAAAATATTGATCCCCATGCATGGCATGCAATATTAATGAGTTAGGACATATATTTTAGAACAGATGGAAAATTTTGTATACCCCCCCCCCTTCTCTTTACCTTTCTCACAGCCCTCACACTCATCTGCTCTCACCCCCCCCCCTTCTCTCTCTCTCAATCTACCTCGCACTCGGCGATTCTTATACTCCAATTTTTTTCTGTTCTTCTTCCTTTCCGTTATAATGGTTGCCCCCCCCCCCGTCTATCACACACAACTCATATCTCCCTCTCTTCTAACCATCCACATATTTTACTTATCTATATCTATTTCTTTTTTACCCCTGTTTTCATTCCTATACCCTTTTTTAGACAATATCAGAATAGTCTGAAACTAAAAAAATCACTCATTCATTCATTCATTCATATTGAGAGGGCGCTCTCTAGCTTTGTCTAAACAAGAGAATAAAGTACTCGTATACCTTGTTTATTCTCGAAGTAGTATACTTAGCCCAGTACCTATACGAGAAACAGTCTATGTTTATAAGATGTATAATTATTTATTAATTAATTAATTAGGGTCTGTTTCCAGAAGGGAACAAGAGTAAAACAAAATCCCGGTCATGGACAGGCAGTGGTGTTATATGAGGCAGAAATTTTGAGGGGGCATCAAATTAGGCAGTATACAGTGCGTATATTAAAAAATGGGATAGATTTGAAGTCTATATTTTTTTTCAAATAATGATGTCTATATTTTGGTGTGTAGGTGCTCTGAAGTCTCATCTTTCAAATACCATTAAAAATAATCCTTTCTATCATGCTTGAGCGAACACGGAATGTTTTTATATGGGATTAAAAAGGAGGCTTGCGCCAGAATGGCATAAATTAATGATAAATAATAATGATCGGACTTTTTGCTAATCAGCAGACTTCCTCTTAACCTTTTCATGATCTTTGCCACAATTTTCAACTTATGCGGTCAAAATTCATTTTCAAAGCTATTTGTTTGCTTGAATTGTTCTGTTTTTTTTTAATATGTTCTCGTTTAGCTTTGAATATTCCGTCTTCAAGCAAAGACAATTTTTTAAACCGAATTATGGGAGAGCTTGTATTTTTTTTTCAAATCCTTTCATTATGTGCTACAAAGGTTATGGTGTTATGAACAGTGTCATACAGATGGGCAGCGGTTCGGGGATGCCCCTCCCCCTCAATTAAAAAAAAATCATGACAAAGAAAACAAATGTGGAAAGGAAATAAAAGGAAACATAGAAAGTAAAATATATTGTTTTCTGAGTATTATGTCAAAATCTATCACAAAATTTAATCTTACAATAAAAAAAGTGTGAATTTTCGTGTGCTCACTTTGCTTGCTCGCAATTTTTATTACATTTTTTCCGATCTGCCATATCTAGCTCCTTCAAAATTGACTCAATACACTATTTCCATTGTAAGACATGAATCCCTTCCTGTTTGTCCTGTCAAGCATAATAATTAAACTTGGTCAAGGAATCAATAACTCGTTGAAAAATTGATTCATGTCTTTTAAAGGTACCACAACATAATTTGTTTTATATAATAAAAGGATTTGAATAATTACAAGTTTTCCCAATTAATAATGCAAATCCTCTTTCTTCTTTTCTTACTTATGAGGGAAAATTCAAAGGTGAAAAATATCTATTTGAAAAAAGAACAAATTAATTCAAGTAAATAAATAATAAATTTGTAAATAAAATTTCACAGCATAATTCGAAAATTATGGCACAAACAATAAAAAGGTCAAGAGAAAGTCTGCTGATTAGCAAGAAGTCTATTCATCTATTACTCATATTCTGCCATTCTGGCGCAAGCCTCTTTTTGAACGTCCCGTGTTTGCTCAAGCATGAACAAAATTTATTTTTTTTAAACTGCACTTCAAAGACAAGTGTTAAGAGCATCTATTAACATCAAAATATAGATATTATAATTTGAAACAAATTTGTATAGACTTTTCAAAGCTGTCCTGTGTTTGATACGCACTGTATATACATCTAAAAATAAAAAAATAAAAACGAGCAAGCGAGCGAGCAAAAATTTCGACATTTTTATTACAAAAATTCAATTTTGTGACAGATTTTTAAAATATTCAGAAGATAGTATCATATTTCCCTTTCCTTTTTCTTTTTTTTTGTTCTTGGTCTGTACGCCACTGTGAACAGGATTTTTGTTTCTTGTTGGCGAGCATAAGGGCGAAGCTCTTTGCGGCAGTATAGCGTATAAGTGAGAGAAAAAAAGAAGGGCACAGTATGGCGCGTTTGGCATAATTTTACTAAAAATAGGTCCTGAGCGAACGAAGCGAGCGACAAAGAATCACCTTTTCATGAAAATCTAATTTCGAGACATATTTTGACATGATATTCAGAAAAAAATATATCTTACACATGTCCTTTGTTTTCTTCCATCTTTTCTTTTTTGTTCTTGGATGTAGAACTTTTTGGGGCCATGGCCCAAACCGTTCCACCTCTATTCGGTTGGGGTCTGGGGCGGAACACCGGGAAGCCCTTGATTCTAATGCCATTTTAAACTTTACAGATTGCCGCTATTTTTAATAAAATTGCGCGTACATACAATATATGCATTTTCGGATTTTATATCTATAAATGTCAAATCGATTCTGTTCTGTATAACCTAAAGGCGCTGTCACACCTTGGCGTTTTAGACAGCGTATGCCCGACGTATGAGGAATTTGGCGAATACGCTGGCGTACGTCGAATACGTTACGGGTAAGTTTTGCATACGTTAAGAGTACGCTAAAACACGCTGGTATACGTCGTCATACGGCGAGGTCGTCGAAAAATTTTGTGCAAGCACAAAATTTTTCGACGTATGCCAGCGTATGGCTCATACGTCCCGCATACGCGGGCCATAAGGTGTAGGCAAGTTACGCGATCGTTGATACACGTTGACACACGTTACTCGTAAGTTACTCATAAGTCGATGTACGTCGAGATAATGTCCAGCGTACCCTAAAACTTACTTCTGACCTATGAGTAACGTGCTTTGAACGTATGTGTAACTTAACTCCAACGTATATTGACGTATGAAGACGTGCTCCGGACGACCACAAAACTTACTGAACGTGTTTATAACTTACAGCTACCGTATAATGGCGTATTGACAACGTTTATCATGTTTATAGGAATTGGTGTATAAAGGTGGGGTTCGCAGGAGTTTTCTTCGGCATGGCGGTGGTGTTGATAGGTGATGTATCGTGCGGTTATGATTTGAATATTCGAGCGGCAGCCTTTTTATAGGCTACGACACGTGTTCGTCAGCAATACGCTGCCGCGCGCTATGCGTAAGTTAGGCTATCGTAGGGCATAAGTTGTGTACGCCAGCAATACGCTAAGCATTCGTTGGAATACGTTACTTATAAGTTAACGAAGCGTTCGATATAAGTTACTGATGCGTTATGTATACGCCCAACTCGTTATGAATACGCTAAGTATACGCCCAGAGTTGAAAAAAAAAATCAAAGTTCAGCGTATGCCGACGTTTTAGAGAAATTTTGATACGTCGGGCATACGCTGTCTAAAACGCCAAGGTGTGACACCACCTTAAGCAGACGGACGGAATACGCCCAAAATATTTTATCAAATTTTACGTAATCGTTACGTTTTCTCTCTCTCGCTGATATGATAATACATAACTCAGTGCAAGCAAATGAGACAGGCGATGATGTCCCTTACTCACTATTTCTTTTTTTTTTTTTTATTATTTGAATTATATAATATTTCAGTTTTTACACTCTAAAAACACTTGAGTAAAATTTTACCCAATATTGGGTAGACAGGGAACATGCATGTTTGCTGGGTAATGTTTACTCCATATTGGGCAAAATGCATGTTTTAAGGGTAAATTTCAACGCAACAATGCGTAAAATTTACAAAATATTTGGTATCTTTTTACCCAACCAACATGCATGTTCCTTTTTTACCCAATATTGGGTAAAAATTTTTTAGAGTGTACAGATGTGACAATAAGGATCAACTTAACTGAACCATATAATATCAAACAATGTTAATTCCACATGTTCGGGGAGGAATTAATCATTGTTTCACTTGACAATGATGAGCAATTTAGACTTTTTCATATTTCATATGATAAAATACAAAATAGTGAGTGGATGACGTCATCAGTCTCCTCATTTACATTCCGACCATGATGTGCATGCATATAAATGTTTTGTTAAATTAAGCTAAACTTAAAAATGTCATAACTTTCTTATTTTTCATCCGATTTTGATCAAATTTTCAGTGTTATTCTTGCTGGATTTTTTTCTTTTTATTCAAATCAACTTTTTGTTGGGGTGAACTTGTCATTTAAATCAAGAGATAGCCACCTCAAACTACCCCCATGTGCATCGTACTGAACAGACCGATGGTACATAATGTATAATTATAAAAACGACAAGAATTAAAGAATATTTCCCATTTCATGGAGGAGTATTATGATAACTATCTTTTTTAATCTAAATTTCTAATTATTATCTAAATTTCTAATCGATTTCGATATCTTTTTCTTGATGATATAAAAGCAATGTTGTTTACTTTTATCTCTTTCTAATTTTTATTCTTTTCTTCATCTTCTCACTTCAGATTTTCATTCTTGCACTTTCTCTTCTCTTTCACTCTTTTTTGCCAATATCGTTTTTCTTTAATATCCGTTACATAGTTTCTATGTTTGCTAAACTCCTTATGTACTACCTACCTGTTTATACACACCTGTACAAATTTATAAAATCAATCATTGTAATTATTATACCACCACCACCATTATCATCATCACCATCTTCATCATTAGTATTATAGGAGTAGTAAGCAGTAGTAGTATAGTAGAAGCAGCAGCAGCAGCAGCAGAAGTAGTAGTATAGTAGTATAGTAGTATAGTATAGTAGTAGTAGTAGTAGTAGTAGTAGTAGTAGTGGTAGTAGTAATAGTGGTGGTGGTGGTGATGGTGGTGGTATTGGTGGTAGTAGTAGTATAGTAGTAGTAGTAGTAGTAGTAGTAGTAGTAGTAGTAGTAGTAGTAGTAGTAGAAGTAGTAGTAGTAGTAGTAGTAGTAGTAGTAGTAGTAGTAGTAGTAGTAGTAGTAGTAGTAGTAGTAGTAGTAGTAGTATAGTAGTAGTAGTAGTAGTAGTAGTAGTAGTAGTAGTAGTAGTAGTAGTAGTAGTAGTAGTAGTAGAAGTAGTAGTAGTAGTAGTAGTAGTAGTAGTAGTAGTAGTAGTAGTAGTAGTAGTAGTAGTAGTAGTAGAAGTAGTAGTAGTAGTAGTAGTAGTAGTAGTAGTAGTAGTAGTAGTAGTAGTAGTAGTATAGTAGTAGTAGTAGTAGCAGTAGCAGTAGTTGTAGTAGAATCACCATCAATATCGTTGTAATGTATGGGTATGGCTTATAGCACTGATAAAAATGGAAAGTATGCATTAACAAAAATGTTTTACTTACCTCTGCGAGTTATAGGTATTGCTGCACTTCTTATAGAAGTATTCCAACAGAACTGAACACATATGAAAGAAAGTATAAATTTATATAATGCTCTAGTGTTTTTCAAATATATTCTGAGAACGCAAATAGATGGCCCTTTCAAGACGTCACGCCTGTCACCCACGTACAGGCTATTTGTTTGAGTAGCCATTTACAGAGAAGCAAACTGCATTGTTCGCTCCAAGGATTTCCTTTTTGTATTCTTTAAGAGAGTATATATAGTACTGGTCATGCTGGTAATATGTCTCAATAACCTCGATCAGACGTAGGCATTTTTGGTCGAAGTTACAATGTAAAAACTGTGGTGTTAAAACTGACACCAATTGGTGTTGATAGAGGACCACATCCTGAGGTGTTAAAATTACACCCCAGAGATTGAACATAACACCAAAGAGTGTAAATGTAACAACCAAAGGTGTTGTAATAACACCTATAGGTGTAAAACTAACACCACCAATTTAACACCGGTGTAAAATAACTGGTGTAGTCCTCTATGTACACCGGTTAATACCAGATTTTGCTGTGTAGGTCAGAGGAAGGGTCGGAGGTAGCAGTGTATGTCGGAGGGAAGGTCGGATCGAGTGCCCGTATGGACAGAGGTCGTTGTAAATCACTCCGACCTTCCTCCGACCAACTCGTTCAGACGTGGGTTCCCAGTCGGAGTAAAATATAACGCATGAATTAAAGATATCTATCGTTTCATAACCCTGTATCCACACGACTAATCACGAAAGAAACTCCAACTACATTGAAGTTTACCACGACCTTCGCAGGTGTAATCGCGGGGGTCATAGTAACTGGTCTAAAAATGACAAATTTTCAGTTATTCATTAAGACACAAAGAATTATGTGGATTAAAAGACTTATAATGGGAGAGCCAAAAATGAAATGGAAACAATATTTCAGATACTTAGCACACGATATGGGAGGATTGCTAATTTTTTTTAGTAACCTCACAATGAATTTGATAGGATTTGAACTGCCAGAATTTTATACAGAAATGTTAAATGTATGGTTCAATAATAAATTGTTTTTACTTAAAGAAGAGAAGAATAAAAGAAATGAGATCATTTTCAATAATAGGTTCATCCGTTTGAAAGGACAAACATATTATAATGAAAAGCTGTTTTTAAAGAAAATTAATAAACTCCATCATATTGTAGATAAAGATGGGACGATTAAGTCTATCTCGACCTTTCAAAAAATGGGTTTGGATCGTTTTGAAATAGAAAAGATACTCGAAATTTTTAATAACATTCCATACTTTTGGAAGGACTCGCTGAAAAAAGGGGGGTCAAGGTTCCATAGATAGTGAGTTAATTTTGGATTTTCAATTGAAAGGCAGGACTTTTGACTTGCAAGACATCACATCAAAAAGAATATATGATATTCTTGTAAGTATGAAATCGGATATACCCCAAGCATTTAAAAAACTTGAGGAAAAATATAATATAACAAAAAAAGATATATCTGATATTTTTCTAAGACCACGAAAATCGACTCTGAACAGCAGACTCAGAGAATTTCAATTTAAAATATTACACAATATACTATACACAAAAAAATATTTATATTTATTTAAAATGACAACAGATGATTTATGTTCATTCTGCAGTAAAGAAGAAGAAACATATGATCATATATTCTTTTCATGTGATAAAATAAAAACTATATGGATAGAATGTGGGAACATGCTTCAACTCCCTATCATTACAAAGAAAAAAAAGGTGTACACGTAGGCGTGGAAGGGTCAAGGTTTCCACTTTGGCGAGTTAACATCGCGAGTTATGGCGAGTTATAGCGAGTTGCCAAAACGAGGCACTCGCGATAACTCGCATAAAGCTCACCATGAAACTCGGGATAACTCGCGACAACTCGGCATGACTCGGCGGAGCTCGTTCAAGCTCGGGACAACTCTCCTTGAAGTCGTGAGCAGTTTCAAAATTTTTGAACATGTTCAAAAATTTTGCTAACTCGCTGTAACTCGTGCTGAACTCACCTAAACTCGTTGTATACTCGCAGTACTCGTAATAACTCGTAAGAAGCTCGAGATAAACTCACAATAACTCGTAATAACTCGCCACATCTGAGTATACGCGAGTGCGTTCCGAGTTTTCAAGAGCGAGATACGAGCATTGCGATCGTTTTACGAGTCAAGTGGAGGTGCCCACGAGATTAGCGCGACTTTAGATCGAGCACCCCGAGTTACAGCGAGTTTCGTATGAGTTTATTCCGAGTGCGTGGCAAGGGCTCAGAGGCATGCCAGCTGAATGATAAATATCCAGTCATCTATATTTTCCCCACATATAAACCCCTCAAAAAAAGTTTGGAAATCTGAGTTTGGCCATTAATTTCTCCCAACTCCAAAATTTACACATTGCATATTTGACATCATTTAAAAGGTCATTCGATTTTCTTTACAATGATACCATGCTTGTTATGATCATGTCATCACGAAAAGAGCAGGATTCAAAGTGTTGGATGAAGTTTGAAGTGAAAAGCTGCAAAACGAGCAAAAAAGTTTGGAAATATGAGTTTGGCCATTAATTTCTCCCGACTCCAAATTTTACACAATGCATATTTGATATCTTTCAAACGATCATTTGATTCCCTTTAAAATGATCCCATGCTTGTTATGATCATGCCATAAAAAAGAGCAAAATTGAAAAGTGTTGGATGAGGTCTGAAGTAAAAAGCTGCAAAACGAGCAGAAATAATCATGGAGGGTCAATACAGAACATGATTCTTTTGTCTGTGTCAATACAGATGAAAGTCCATTGGCCCTGCTTTTTCATTTCATTATGTTTTATTGTGGTTTATGTTGTTTGTTGTGTGTTTGCTTGTGCAGAGGTATGTTTGATTCCATTTGAATGTTGATGTTAAGGTGCATGAAAACAATTGCTGAGAATCTCACTCATCATCATGGATGAAAAGAACAGTGACTTTCAATATTATGTCATTTTGCAAATTTTGAATTTTGACCTTGCCCCACATTTCAAGGCACTGCACCACTGAGCCAAAATCACATCATGGAAAGTATCATTTTAAAGAAAATTAAATGAACTATTCATTGATATTTACTAAGACCGAGGCGAGATTACCGATCAAACTCAAAAGAAACCGCTTAAAAAACTCACTCATCACCACGGAAAAAGGAACAGTGACTTTCATTATTGTGTCACTTTGCAACTTAATTTTTGAATTTTGACTTTGTGCGAGCTAATGCGAGTTAGAGCTCGCGTATGACTCGCTACTCCAACTCGCCAAAGTGGAAACCTTGAGAGGCTCAATTATTAAATCACATAATAATCCTCATAAAGTATATGATTTTAAAAAATAGTAGAAACACAAAAGATCCACCGACCCTTAACCATATTAAGGAAAAAATACAAGAAGATAGACTTGAAGAAAGAAAACTAGCTGAAAATGAGAGAGGTCTATTAACAAACCATTTCAGAAAATGGGACAAGTTTATTTTCTAGGGATGCTGAGGCTAAGAAAGTTCAACCATACAGTTAGACTGAAATGGAGGGTAGGGTTGAGGGGAGGGAAGCAGGTCGCGCTTCCTGGGCTTGGATGGGATGTGGGGGGGGGGGGAGCAGTTGGGATGGGAGGGCTTTACTTTGTTTACTCATTCAGTTCAATTGCGTCACTATAAATTATTTTGTTATAACTATTTTGTTCATGATGACTCGAATGTTATATTCGGGTTTTTTTTTTGGAAAATTCTTTTTTGTATTATGAATAATTGTTTATTTGACTTTGTGAACAATGTTTTGTTAATTTACTATTGTATGTATGATTTTGAACTGAATGTTTTAATAAATACTACTTCAAAACAAAAAAAAAACTTCTGGAAGTGACTTTCCGTCATCATTGTCTTTTCTCCATTTTTGTATTACACAACCAAGCTTTCTACTTCGAACAGCACTGCACATTATGTACTACTCAAAATGTCAACATGGCAATTCGGCCCCTGAAGTTTTGAGCGAGGTCGAGAGGTGATAGATACTCCGAGTGCAGCTCCGGGTGCAGCTACACTAGATATATTCCCAGTGCAGTCTGCACGATTAATTTACTCCTACCGGCTAGTCGTGGTAGCGAGTTAATCCAGACACACACAAAAACAGGAGTACATGTATCTTGGTCGGACTATAAGGCAATCGCACATCTCACGGTCCACGATGTGATTTTGGAACAATCGCATTTTGAAACTCCGACTACTTGAAGTTTACCACGACCTTCGCAGGTACGTCCATCGCGGGAGGTCAGAGTAACTTCTAGAAGTGAATTCAGGCTCTCGCAAAATGGCTATTGAAGCCTGCCTTTGGTCTCCTTTTCTCCCCGATTCACCCACGTTTCTTACCGTCACCAAATTTCTTCTCCATAATAATAACTTAGTCACAGATTTGCGCATTCTACTGCGATTTATTCTAAAATCGGGTCGCAGACCAATCGTAAGGTGTGTGGTGGCTCTTTCCAGACGGGCACCGTAAGGAGGTCTAACAAAATTACCTTGACCCTAGGCTGCATTGTAATTTGCCCTTTTTATTGTTAAATATAATCGTTTATTGTACGCCCCAACACTGATTATACGATGCCCCTACGATGCGATAAAGTGATGCGACTTTACGATTGTTAAAGAAATATAGTACAAGTCATTTGCGCTAAAAAACTGGATATTACGGTGACAATTAATACGTACGAACGAAGCCATAAGCACGATTAGGCTATACACTTATGATCATCGTACGATGATATAGAAGTGTTGCGGCTCAGTGGATAAGTCTCTGGACTCTGAACCACGAGGTCCGGGGTTCAAATGCCACCGCAGAACTGGGGCTTTGGCAAGGCGTTGATCTACATTTGCCACTCTTCACCTAGGTGTAGTAAATGGGTACCCAGTAGGAAGGAATTCCTTGAATGCATGTTGCGCCAGATCAGGGTAGTCGTGCTAAAGCCAGTGCAATAGTTTGTAGCGCTTAGAAACATTTGCATTAAGCGCTATATGAATGTTGCATAATATTATGATCGCATACCGGGAAGTAGAAAAAAACGTTTATATAATCCAGTTCCATATATACACCCCTGCTCCACCACCTTTCTCTCTCTCTCTCACTCACACACACACACACACACACTCACCACTTCAACCTTAATTACCGAGGCAACACCACCCACCTTCCCACATTGATACTAGACTGTAGTGTAAGCTCATCAGTATTTTGCGTGATATTTCAGTATCTTTTCAGTATCTGATTATGGAAATCTAGATTAAAAGTTTAAATTGTGCTTTATTACATAAAAATGCCAAACAGCACTAACAACTTATTGCTTTTGGATTTATTTCTTTAAATAGAATTATTGCATTTTCATTAAAATAGAATAAAAAAAAGATATTCCAGATGAGTACTCCATGGTATTGTATGTTTAAAAGTTCAGGGAAAGGTAGAACATAATAAAATCGATTGCAGTTTATACACTGTAATTTATTATTCACAAACAATAATTTATAAGATAGTAGTGTATACATGAACACTCATATTGATTCGCATAGCGTATCGTTATACCCTACACTTATATTTTGAAAGTTACTTTGCGGAACTGTTAACCTGTATTATCCAGACTCGCATTGAAGAGTCGGGGAGTTTCATGAAAGTCTCAAAACTCTCTCCAAAACCTAGTCAGTGACCTGCTTACTTGGTGGTCTCACACACATCAATAAAGTTGGCGGAGTACAGCAAGTCTGCATATGCCGACTTAACCCAAGACAAGACAAGACAAGACAAGTACAAACACCGACCAAATCGTCACCTCTATTGTTGTGAAATCCTTTAGTTGATTTTGATTGGCACCCGGGGAAGCATTGATATCTATTGTATGGCAATGTCAATGGTCAGTGCTGAAAAGCATCATGAAATAGTATCATGGTATAGTGTTAACCGACTGACGATCAGTCAGTCGGTAAGACAGAAAGTGCCTATTTTAATCTGCTGATCATTACGAACATAATAATAATATTAACATTTGTAGAGCGCTTTATACTGGTGTTTCAAGGTGCACAGGTTGGCAGATTATAATTAAACATACAAGTCGACTAACAGTTGACAAAAATATAGCAACTTAATGGAGAGTATTCCTTTTTATTTCAGTTTGTGAGAGGATTCACTAACGTACTATTTCAAAGAGTCCGCTAAATGACGCAGTCATCACGGGTCGGGCGTCTTTGAATATGAAGTCGTTTGGCTTGTAAGAAATGCTTGTGTTGACGAATTCTCCTCGATCCCTTCTTCATGTTCTTCTGTTCCTTCTTCCTCTTTTTGGATCTCTTTCCCTTGTGGTACATAAGTCATTAGTGAAAGAAACATGAAGATGAGAGATAAACATCGGCATATGACTGTCACGATGAAGAATATTTTGCTGAATTCTTGGTTGTCGTAGAGCCAACAGCTTCGAGATCCGTCGCAGTTGCTTTCCCATACTAAACAGACTCTGTCGATGAGGGCGCCTAATATAATTGGTCCTGGGACAGTGCCTATTATGGTTTCATGTAAAAGAAGATAAAATGCATATTCTTAAGCCTATCAGGTGTCATTATGTTAATGATGAATAAGGAGTAAAGTTTGCTAATTAAAGCAAAATATAAAAGTAATGCGATTTAGTCTTTGATAGTCATAGCAACGCCAATATAACGCTAGGTTTAATCATGAACATGATGGAATAAGAAGCGTCTCAAGTAGACGATGGCGGGAAGACAAAACAAAAAGAAGGGTCCCAAATATTTGGAGGTGGGAATTATCAATTTAATTGAAATTTGAATAAAATAATCCTCCAAAATGTGTTAAAGGTTACCTTTATACTCATCAAAAATGAAAAAAAAACTTGCCTTAAATTTTCAATAGAAAGGCAAAAAAGTAGTAACAGCAGTATTTTCTTTACTGCAGTTAACGAAATGTTTTATTGCAAAGTGACGACCTCTGATTTTGGTGCAAATCTGCCTTGGTAACGCACGAAGATTTTTTTGTTGTCTTCTTTAGTCACCACAATTCTATTCCACATTTTTATTGGCAGTAAATTGCCGCTGTTTACTTGAAAAAGAAAAGTATAGACGAAAACTTTAAACCCTTTTTTGTGGAAATATGAAGCGTATTTCTTTCACCGATAATCCCACTTCAAAATCATTATTGGGACCTTTCCTTTGGTCAAGTCTGGTCATATTTTGATCTCAGGAGTAAAAAGTGTCTAGCATTCCCTTTCACAACGCTATGGCTAGAAAGGATCAGAAATAAGGGGAGAGGAGCAAATACTGACCCCACCGACGATCAATATAAGATGTGAAATCTTTCGACTTTACCTATAATGGTACCTGAGTCTCTGATTTTTTTTTGTTGTTGTTGATTATTCCTTGTTGTGCTAGAGGCTAACGAAATACTACACAAAGTCAAAGTAAATGACGAAGCAAACTATGATAAAAATAGTTCTTGATTGGGAGTTGTAACGGACCCCCCCCTTCCATATTAACTGCAATTACCAATTACAGTTGTGTTCAAATGCATTTCAATAAATCGAGAAAATATAACAATTTTCTTGTTCGGTCGCTATGCTATTTCACATCATTAGTGTCTATCCAGGATTGACGTCACTGAAAATAGATGGCCAAACCTGGTCATAATTATGCTTGAAATATTCTTACCTAGTAGTCGATAAATGAATGATTGTATTCCTAGACCATAAGCTCGCTGAGAATGAGAAACAGATCTGTCAGCAAATGATAGAATTATCGAATGAAAATTAAGGTAAGAAAAACGCGTAACGAAGACAGTTTAAAGAGTTATCATCAGAGCTGAATCACATTTCACATTCAACATGCTCAGATTGATAAGGAGCAGAGTTGTCTACCAGCTCATGACATTGCAATTTCTATTCCATGGGCCCTTCTATCAAATATTATGTCTTTTTTCGACAACACTTAGGAAAGTAGGATCAAATAAATTGATGGCCCTAGCGTGAAAAAAAACTTAGAAGTCCTGGGGAGCGTTTCATGAAAGGACTTGTCGGACGTTTTATCCGACAAGTCCCATTTTATCCGACAGTTACCATAGTAACAGTGCCTCACAGCCAATCAGAGTCAGAGAAAGATGTCAGATCTGACAACTTGTCGGACAAAAATGTTGATGAAACACTCCCCTGAACGACCGAAGCGATTGACTAGATTTTTGTTAGCCTTTATTTTAAACGAAAGTCTAATTTTGTAATTTAATGTTCAGAAAATTAGGCCTATACACATCTTGCTTTCTTCAATTTCTTGTATTTCTACTTTTTACCGTTCTTCATTTTCCTTTCCTTTCTTTCCCCCCTGTTTCTTTTGATTGGCGGCGATGGCCACATGCCCCCTACCCGTACGCAATGACTCCACCCTTTGCCATGTTTGCCCTCCCTATACTCACCTCATTGTGGCGAGAATAGACGGTACGAGAGCCAGAAATGTAAAGCCCAATGCAAAGAAAAGTCCAGCCATAAACATAGGTTTCTTGTCACAAAACTCGTCTTTACATAAACCTAAGACTGCTGATCCAGAGTACTCTGTGTGGTTGGTACTATCTTGGATGCATTTACAATCTTGATATACCTGTCAAAGAGAGGATGGGACTGAATGAACACTGTCATTGACATATGGGCATGATTATGATGGGGTAGAGGAATGCATCCTGAATTTATTCATTGGATAATTGAAAATGTATAATACAAACACTTTCATTTTTAGACAGAATAAGCTACTGATATGATACATCATTTGATCAGGAACTAATAATATATCTTAAATTGACCTCGAAAATCTATCCATGAATATCATCAAATGGATTAACCACAACTATACCAACACAAGAAAGCTCTAAAGTGCTATTTAAATAACTCAGATGTCGAATTGTTTCGTGTAGTCAAGTCACGTAATCATGACTTGTCGACTAATTCACGTTGGAAGTCGACACAATATGACTTTGTCTTGTCAAATCGGCTTTCACATGTTTTAAGATAGATTCGTCTTTTAGTGGCGCCTTGGAAATATATTGATATGACGTCTTACAAGTTGATAAGTCGATATATTAACGGCTATCTGCAAATCGACTTTATAGGCCTATAAAAAAATACTTTTCAAATCGGCATGACGACTTCAATTATTTCAAAATTGAGATTGTCAAAATAAGTAAGGGCGCAGTCTCATTTCGACTGGCTGTTTTCGACTCGCCGTACGGCCGCCGTAGGGAAAATGTGACTTTAGCATTAGTCAAAATATATTATGAAGTATAAAAACATTTCTGAGCTTCCGCAAAATCTAAACAATGAAAGAAAAAGTAGCTATACGTACTCTGTCACTTTCCACATCATCGGGATATTCATCTTTTGTACATCCAGCAAAGCAGGCTGAAAAGTAGACGACACCATTGGTACCACATACGGGGTTGTAGGTTGCAGCGCAGTGACAGTTGCTGTTACATTCAGCAGTGAAATTAGTACTGTTCTCCTCATTTTGAGGAATGGACCTAGGAGCAACAGATCAGATAGATGTCACGATCAGGTGAAAGCGCAGTTTTAGGTTCCCAAATACATACCCCATGCATTAGTATTTTAGGAAACTTCAATTTCAACAAGCGTTTCTTTGGGACGACTTGAGGATTTATGCTTGTTGGGAGAAGCAATGCTAATTATCGTGCGAAAAAATGTTCAAATATTCTCTCTTATTGGTCAAAATCCTACCCAAAGTTTATCTTACACAGCATCTGGATTGTTTAATGAAAATATGGTAGAATATTATACAATATTTGGAATTCATATCCTTCCCTAATTGTTGTTTGAAAAGTAAAGGAAATCAAACCGTTTTCTTTCCACATGTTCATGTTCTACTACTTACGTGTTATAGTACTGCACTGTAGCCCCTGCCATAGGAGGGTCGGGACAATAGGTTAAAAAGAAAGACATGCAAACGAGAGAAAGCATCAAAGAACCGATGCAAAACTTGACCATTCCCGAGAAAGACAGTTTGAAATGTTTGACGAGGAAGGCTCCAATCAGACAACCAACACAACTCGACGGAATAACGATCAGACCTAGCATGGGAAAAATAATGAAAGATTAAAAAGAAAAAATCTAAATCACCATGGATTTAAAAAAAAGAGATGGAGGTAACAAAGTGAGTTGAAAGGTATGAGAAAGAGAGAGAGGGGGGGGGGGAAAAAAGACGACAGATAAAATTTGTCAACACTGGAACAACGTATAACCAATCAGAGACAATAAGTCAAATCTATCTCAAATTTACTTTATTTTATTTCTTTGGGATTTTTTTTATAGAGTTGGTAATGATCGGAAGAAACATACCTGTTTGAAAGGCAGCATCACTTGAAGACAGTGAGAACTGTGATTCAAAAAACTTGGGTCCAAATGCTGCAAGACACGAGATAATAAACCATTCGGTCGCTGCCGAACAATTTAACAACATGAATGGTTTATTGGTAACAAGATTGAGGGTGGCACGAGGAATATCACGTACAGAGTTGGCCAATCCGGTCTGAGTGACGAATTCTGACCCCTTCTGAGTTTGATGATGGTCGAGCTTACCATCGATATTTTTGGCGTCTGTTGGATCAACAATTAAGAATATAGATATTTAATTTCACATAGATAGAAGTGGATTCAGTCAGTATTATCGAGGGATTGTGACGTGCAGGGAAACATCGGACCCCCTTCCCCCACCAACACCCCCTGCCGACAAAATGTATTAATACTACAGTAGATCAAAGAAGCGAATAACAACTTACAGAAATTAAATTCACCGTTTATCTACACAGTATAATTCGGCATAGCGTGGAAAATATGAGAAGTGTTCAATAGATTTACAATATTTGTTAGTTTTGAAATTGAGATTACAGTAACGTAAATGAAAGAAAACAAATTGTTTTCATTCAAAATACTTCATCTTTTTAGACACAGTGTTATGCAATATAGCATGCCGAAGACGTAGTATTAAGCAAGAGGCTCAGATAGAGCAAGCAACTAACAAAATAACAAAATTGATATGAAAATAATGAACACTCTTAATAAAGTCAATAAAAAAATATAAATATATATTTCCTGAAGTTCCTTCAAATTTGTTGTTTCAATGACATTTTTATACGCTGAGACCGTTGACATCAAGTAACAGGTAACCCCTATTGACGACGATCTCCTACGTTAAAAAATAACTTACTTTAAAAGAGAAAGCTGATTTACCATATCTCTCTTTTAAAAAAAGGAAAAGTGTATGTGTGAAAATGTGTTACTGCATTTTGGCTGTAATATTATTGAACAAAAAATAAGCTCAATAAAACAAAGAAGCATTATCCAATGAAAAATTATATTACTTTCCTCTTATCAGATTGTCAGTGAAGAAATTTATTGAATTTAATTCCTTTGATTATATTCATGTTCTGAGTTTATAAAGATAGTTCATGTATTGTGAATATTTAAACCTAGGTAGAAATGTACATATATTTTGAATATTTCAAAAACAAGCATACAAGTGTACCAGGTTTATGTCATATTTTATACAGGTGTTAGAAATATTTCTTATTGGGTGAAGCATTTTCATACAGGTGTCATAAACAGCCAATAGTGCTCTAGCATTGATGAATGTAGGTGTACTGATGCACAGGAAGTGTCTTGTATGTGTTGCTTTATACACTCATCTGTTATTGAAATTCTTTGAATTACTTTATAGAAATTTTACAGTTAGTCGTAGTAACGGTAGGGTATATTAGGAGGTAATTTCAGTAATTCAGGGAGAACCACCTAAGCTATAATAGTCCACAGATGTTAGAATAGGCAGTCGAAGTTAAAACTGAGGGACGACGTCGGTGACGAGATAACGACCCTAGCTGCCGCCGGTTCTCCACCGACATGATTCGTCAAAACTCATGTCATTATTGGGGGCTCGATCTTGTCCACTAATTGTTGAAGCTACATCTCTCTGATCTGGGGGCTGCTCATCAAGGGGCAACACTGTCTGCGGAGGCCAGGAACTGGACTGACCACCAGGGCCGAGTGGGGCATGTCAAACCAGAAGATACGATGGGGGCTCGACATCAACTATTATTATTAAGTTAAGTTATGTTATATTTTGTTATCCCCACCCATGTATCTTTTCATGCACAATCATTGTAAAAGAAATCAAAACAAAGATTGAAAAGATTTGACTGTAATCCTCAGTTTTACGTATTCTTTATTTGGTGTCGAGCAGCAGTAGGTAAATAATTTTTAAAAAATCACTTCCCACGTGACACAGATATATCTTTCATGGTGAAGAGAAGGGATAATTATCCCTAAAAGAATAAGTGTCTGGCAATGCTAAATCGGAAATTGACATTAAGACGGATATTCTGAAGCTTTTCGACATGCATTCATCAGCAGGCGCGGATCCAGGAGGGGGCCGAGCCGGCACAGGCCCCCCCCCATTTTTTGACAACCTGCAGAAAAAGTGTACTCTTTACCTTGATAGAAACTACAAAAACAAAAAGAAAAGTAAGAAAGATGTATTTTACCCATGATGTGTAATTTACAGCCTCGTAACGACCGGCCCGACCCCGAAAGGATATTAAAAAAAATGAGGGGAAGAATTTGAAAATAGTATTTATATAAAAATTTTCGCTCGCGCTTCGCGCTCACCTTGCCTGTGTAATGAATCTCACTCAAGAGGGTTAAATGACATTAATATATAACCAATATAATATACAATATATCCAGTTCTGGTATCAATTTGCACACAATTTTTTAGCTCGCACATCAAGCTTTCATTATTTTGTTTGATTTACACAAATTGTTAATGTGTATCAAAATGTTCAGCTCGCGCTGCACGTTCGCATTGTTTGATTTGTGAGAAACATTCGCACTCTCATTATTTAATTGGTGATACTTGTATCCGCTTCATTAATCACTAAAAACAGTTCTAATCGAGTCACTTTTCACGTTACTATATGACAAAATTTCGGCTCGCGCTTCGCGCTCGCATTGTTAAGTCGGATACTTATCTTTGTTCATGATTATAAAAACTGCTCTGAATCTTCAGTTCTAAGGACATAAAATATCAAAGATTTTAGCTCGCGCTTCGCGCTCACATTATATATTAAGACCACATGAGATACCTTATATTGTTTATAGTAATAAAAACTAACATATACGTAAAACTTCAGTCTTTAGTTAGGACTACCCCCTGAAAAAAAACACAAACAACAGATTGTAGCGGCCAATCGAGAAAAATGTTGATCAGAATATTTTTCGGCCCCCCCCCCTATTGGCGAAAGCTGGATCCGCCCCTGATCAGAATGAGTTTAGATTCAAGATTCAGTTTCTATTTCTATTATTGTTCCGTTCTTGCATTCTGTTCTTTAATCCGATTTTACTCTGGTGAATGCATGTCATAAGATTAATAATGTCCGTTTTAATCTTATTTCCCGATTATCCCTGCTAAAAATGTAAGATTTTCTGGATTTTTTCCTTTTCATTCTCTCTTTTGTGTTCCTGCCCAGATTTTTTATTTTCACTCTACACAAATGATGCCCAAAGGAGCCACAATTTTGAAAAAGTAGGCTTGTGTAAGTGACAGCAAGGAAAAACCACAATATCAAACAGAGTTGCATTTAAGGAATAATTTGTGAAAGGTTTAAGGAATGATTTTTACCGACCTGGTAGATATTTTGGGAATCCAAGTAGTGGTAGAGTAACAATGAGAGCCATAGATCCACTTGTGATAAAACCAATCCACCATGCTCCTACCCATAGAACACTGTCTGCTGTTAAACCCAAACTTTCAATAAGATAAGAAAGTAATATGGAATCGTAGAGTAAATATTTTTGCTCAAGATGAACACAGCCGAATGAATAGTCGTACTAACTATTTCTCGTGCTGACACTTCAGGGGTTACTGATAATCAGGCCCAATTGGCACGAAAATTTCATATTAAGTTTTATCAAAATCTGAAGATAATTCCTTCAGTTTGAGTTCATTATCAGACATTAATAAACATACTATCGAACAAAATGTTGCATAAAAGAAGTCATCTACAATTCATTTTCAGGGTTGACATTTAAAAGTTTAATTCAATTCAAATGTATTTTTTCTGTCTTTACGTTTAAGTTGGTTTACGTTTTGGTTTACGTTTTGAGTCTTTAATTATGAAATAAAATGCGTTGTCGTCAAGGGGGCACTTGAGTTGACAAAAATCAAAATTCACTAAGGATCAATCAAAAATGATATAAGATTGATAACGATTTCCTGTAGGCTTAGGATATTAGATGATTACGGCTCAAACTATTGAATTTGTATGAAAGTTGTAGCTTGTTATAAGGACAAAAGGAATGGAATTATTCAAAAGATAAAAACACTAATATCAGATCCTGGTAAATGACGAATCAGTTCAACTATGGACATGATGATGTTCTAAAATGAATCCATTGCAATCGTGGCCTCGGCCACTGTGGTATCGTTCTCAGTAGTGTGAAGGGGACGGGGGGGGGTAGGGGAATGGTTGAAAAGAGCGAAAGACATACCTCTCTGGATCTACACCCGGGTCGACATAGATACTAAGAAAGTATCCACCGAGGAGATAGCCAAGAGCTGGACCTAGGATTGAGGTTGCTTGGATTATCCCTTCAGAAGACAATTATAGAAAAAAAGAGAAGGGGGTGATGATTAAAAAAATCACCACGCAGACCTATATTGCAAATCTACCACTTTATTTGAATGGTAAAAATAAATAAAAATAAAGGTAGCCTACAATCCTACAATCCACCATATTCCATACCAATTCATTTGTTAATTCATATCCTTCTAAACTGAGTTTATTCTTATATATATGTATATGAAGCAAGTTATTAAGTTCATATACTTCATTTGTTTTCCATTAATTAAAAAAAATTGAACAATTATATACTTAATATAGCCATAGTATGCAAGACAATGCATGTACTGTTTGGAAAACTTCTATAGGCTTACCAAGATAAATGGATGCCATATGAGGCGACACGCTTTCGTCTATATAAGTAACTCCAAGTGTGTAGATGGGGGCGGCCCCCAGTCCATGAAGACATTGTGCTGCTATAAACACCCAGTAATAAGAGCTTAGTGTCGTGTTATCATTGTCATCAACATCACAAGGGTTTGTTACGTTTGATGTAGGATCACAGGTATCGGAATATAAAGTCTGAAAATAAAATAATGTACTTTATTATTTTTAACATTTTAAAAATAAAAGACAACATGGAAATTAACACATTTAACTTCAAATTGTTAATTACTAGGTCAATAGTCAATAAATAAAATAAAAAAAATCATCTAGAGTTTGGCCATAGTGGTTAGCGGTAACGCAGTTTTGTATGCAATCCAAAACATTGCGAATATTCTTTCAATTGGCAAATAATTGGTAAGGTGTCAAGCAACTATTAGTTTAAAGTCTTCATTGGGTTATTTTTTGAAGATATGTCTTAATTGCAAGTGTAGAATCGTTTAATTTTTTTTCTCTTTATTCACAATTGTAAATATGCTATGAGACATTGTTTGTGAACAATGCTGTGCCCCCCCCCATGCTTTGTCTCCTCCGGTTCACGGTCCGCCACTGCTATGAGACATTCTATTAATCAGTATAATTTACCGATGGTTCGTAGAGACCTGTAGTAAACTGTGGAAGGGCGAAGAGAAAAGAACCAGCAGCAAATATAAGGGCGCCGTTGCCAAGCCATAGGGGCTTATTGCCATTCTCTCCAAAATATGTTACTCCTAAAACAACGATGAGGAGAGCAAGATCGTAACAGGAGGCAAGGAAACCGCTTTGCACACTGGGAAGACTAAATCGCTGCTCCAATGTGGTGGTTACAGTATAGACAATACCACTGGTCACGTAACTTTGGGTGAAAGCGAAACCACAGAGCCATACTAGAAATCCTTTGGGATTGTTGCAACACTGCAAAGAGAACAAATTTTGGCGCATTATAGGAAGACGAGAGAGCGAGAGAAGAGAGTGAGAGAATTAATACAGTGGAAATAGAGAACTTAAAATCATGATCATCAGAAATCCTCTCCAGATTGAGAGCTAGAGTTATATCCATCAAGATCACCCCCAAATATTTATATATTAATAAATTCACATTTTTATCTCGACACACTGGAAATTACATGGCTCGAACATAAAGTTTATTGACATGGTCTACCAATACAGGTGAACTTACTTTCATGATAGTATTTGTATGTTATGAAATGTCTGAAGAAGATTCAGTGGTATTATCTAACAATATTTGGGCTTATCTTTATACAATGCCAAAGTGATTCGAGTTTAATGGCATGGGATTGGTTATGTGTACACCTCAGCAATGTACAAGATACTGTTTGTGGGACATAGAGAGCATCGACTTTTCAATTAAAAAAAGGTAAGGTTACCAGTTAAAGCTCCCACTTTCCTGGTTAAAGTATGGACCTACTATAGGTCCTTGCTTATTAAAATGACTTTTTGACATCATCTGTATGGTCTATTATCATGATTATGGAGGCATGTAGGGGTGGTAAAGTATGGATGGACTGGTTAAAACACAAAGATAATTCTTTTGTTGTCGTTGCTTGTTCGGGGTGATCTTTGTTATGTAGTAAATAAAGCACTATCCTAATTGATCCCCATCGAACTACAGTCACACTCATTGAACCGGAATGATTCGAAACTGACCGGTCAATATGCCATTCCAATTGCTTTGATCTGTCTGGAGTCAGTTTCGTTGGCGATGTGACTAGATTTTTCTATTCTGCAGTATACAGTTCAGAGATTCAAAATTATTTACGCTTTTGGTGTTCTATGAATATGCAATTAACAATATATGTTCATCATAGATTTACCTGTAACCATGATGGCCGTAAAGAAAAACAACCAAACCGTTGCCGTCCCTCACTTCGAACAACGTCGTGTATACTCTTCTCTCTCGACGAGCACGTTACCGACAACGATTGTGACGATGACGTCCGGAGCGCCACAGATTCATCGCTGATCGAATTGTATTCGTTTCGTTGGTCAGAGGACAAAAGAGGGGATGAGTCTGTTGTCATCGCAGTCGACATTGTTGAATAGTTCGACAATGGATGGTCTAGTCAACCTACATTATTTCAACGAAATTGGTTGATAAAATTGATAATCAATAACAATATTTGAAAATGAGCAACACAACGTGCAAACAAGTAGAATAGAACTTCAAAATCAACCAA
This sequence comes from Lytechinus variegatus, assembly GCF_018143015.1. NCBI lineage: Eukaryota > Metazoa > Echinodermata > Echinoidea > Temnopleuroida > Toxopneustidae > Lytechinus > Lytechinus variegatus. The sequence goes on along the minus strand of NC_054740.1, from coordinate 88,913,376 downwards.
ATCATTGGTTAAGACCTACCAAATTGTGCTGCACTCAAGAGTCAACCCTGGTAAGGGCACCCGGTATTCTTCGAATGCTGGAATGGCTACATGCATGGGCAGAGCACCTAAAGCTGTGGTAATAATAGCAGTGCTTTTTATCCTCAGGCAAAAGTGTGGTACATTAAATCCAGCTACTACTATTTTCGATTGTTATTATTATGCCAAAATTATGATGTAAAACGAATCACATTTGGTCTGTGGTATCATGATAATCATTTGATAATCAGACTCAGTTGTCCAAACGGCATATGGAAAAAAGAAAAGATGACGATATATATATCCGTATAATTACCAATTTATAGACAAACCGTAAACAGATTTTCATTTTCCATGCATTGTCTAGCATAATATAAACCTATACCGTATTCAGTGAGCGCCGTAAAGTTCGAGGCATGTGTGATGAAATCTTCTTTTCGAAATTATGGACTTTGGATTATTATATCAAATATCAATATTGCTACAATTCGATGTCCAAAAATAGCTTAATGTAATAAAGCATGTGAATATATAAACTCATTAAACTGAGTTTACACATGCCTATATATTTACTATTAAACTTTGAGGTTAGCATTACCCTATCCTTCCACCAGTATGTGATTGAATTAGTAAACTGTGTGTGTATTTTAGTTTTGTCAGACGTGTATCAATCAGATATGATTATTTACGTCCGGGACCGACTTTTAACGTCACCATCCGAAAGACGTGACCAGGGCTCGAACCTCTGCATCAATTTGTAACTTCCCCACAGCTTGGATTACAGGCGCACGCCACAACGCCCAGTTAGCAGCCGAAACGAAAACAATTGAAGTCAATTAAACATGAAGTAGGCCCTTTACATGCGTAGTTAACTTCATGACGTACCCGTTATACTGATATTCGAATATACAGATCTTCCTTTGAAAATATCCAGTAGATATAAGTGACTGACAATGGCCACCAAAGTTACTGACCGTTATCACGGTGACTTTACCTTGACCGTGGTGTAGTTTTGTGTGTGAGAGGTGTGTGTGGGGGCGTGTGTGAGGGTGTGTGTGTGTCACAATCCTATCCTTTTCACATAATAACAGTACTTTAACAACTTACCTGGAATCAAAATAGATATCTAAAATCTACATACTTCCTTTGTGATAAATGATTAAGTGAAATTCAATAGAAAAATATCCATTAACTTATATGAAGAATTCTAGAAACAACTTTTATTGTGATTATCATAGGGACATCTAGACAATGAATGGCCTCGTGACCTAGTCCGACGGTGATATAGATTTGAGCAGTACGAAGTTCGTCGACACCGTTGTAACTCGTGACTGTTCTTGTCTCCTACCCATACAGCAGACCCAGTTGGATATCTACTATACCTTAGTTTGTTTTTGCCATTCAAAGTAAATATCGATGATCTAAAGACATGCAGAATAGCAATGAAATAGAAAGAAACACAGAAAAGAAAGGGAAAACAATAGCTTAACCCCGGAGCTTAACGCTAAGTGCTCGAGCAAGCGTAGTGGTGAATCTACAACTCCCAATTATGTGAACATATAAGCTACATCGAAGTCTCTTTTTCCTGGTAATATCATGAACACAATGATAAAGAACTACTAGTAACACCATTAAAGACTTAGGATGTCAAATGCTGTTTTGACAAAGTGAATAGAAAAACAATTATTAACTTACCGGTTGCATTACAACGTCTTACTCGACCTTCCGTTTATTTCTGATCTGTTTGATAACCTTAATAAAGGCTACAGAACTTTCATTATATTTCCATCATGATGTTCTACAGCTGGGTAATGGATAGATGTTTAGTCTAATCAAATTTATATCTACGTACCAGCATTTTAATCAATAGTTCGAACACTCAATTCTTAAAGTGGCTTCACTTGGTGCACTAGATACCTTATACACGTCATTATATACCTTACATGTCATAATGCGTAGTGTTTCGTTCGCCAGATCGGCAGACCCTTTTGGGCAGACCATACAACCAGGCCCGTACTCCGTACACACATAAAGATATTTTTTTAAGTTTACTGGTATGATGAAAGTAAGACGGGGTGTTTTTGTAATTTATATTGTGTAATGAATAATTCATAACGCTACATTTTATAATTCGACTTGATTTATTCCTTTCCTCAGCATAAAAGTCATTATGATTAGGCCTACAAACATCTATTGGAAAAACGGAAAGATTACAAATAAAAAAATATAGTGATAGACGAGTGCGAAGTAGCTTCCAGATAAGGTCTGATATATTGAGAGGCCCCTACATAAAATAAGATCAAAACAATCGTCGATTTTGTCGAGCTTTCCGTCAAGTCTGCGAATTGTCATACCCCCCCCCCCCCCGTCTATCCGGAGTTTCTTGAAGCAATCTTAAAACATATCCAACGTGTGTAAAAACAAAACATTGTTGACATCATGACAAAGTTAGGTGGTATTGGACTTTGATCATGACTATACGCCCATTTTACTTCAGGATCCATATATTATTTTACATCCATCGTACGATGGTGATAAAGCTAGATAACAACGATTTGTAAGTAGGTCTATATACTTTTATTGTATACCTATTCACTCCGGATAAGGTTCTTAAGGTGGTAACTGTTGCTCGACCCCCCCCCCCCCTCAATAAAGGGGGAACCTTCCATCGGGTAATAGATGATTGTATATTTATCAAAATTAAATTCATAATTATGATATAAAGGCTTTCTTATGTAATATATAGTTCCTTATTATCAGGAAATATACACTCTAAATTACAGGGATTTAAAATAAGTCCACATGGACTGTAGTTAGGGACCAATCGAATTCCGGATTTAGTTTGAATCCTTAAAATTCATTTTTAAATCTCGAAAGATTTAAATTTAAATCATTTGAGATTTAAATTTAAGTCTTAAGAATTAAAACTAAATCCAGAAATCGATTGGTCCCTAACTAAAGTCCATCTGGACTTATTTTAAATCCCTGTAATTTAGAGTGTAAGCAGTTTAAGAAATTGTCAGATAATCCGATGTTACTACCAACTTCCTTTATCCAAAATGCTTATGATGGATCAATGTAGATATATAAAGAAAAAATGGTAGAGAGAAAGGGGAGAGAGGGTGGGAGAGAGATAAAAGGTCTTCTTTTTCAAGAGGGGACACACTTCTATTTTAACGGCATTTTTACATTACAAATTATAATTGGGCCCATCAAAAGGGGGACACAGGCCGACTTTGCCCCCCCCCCCCTTCCTGGATCTGCCAGTGATATTTACATATTATTGTTTTATACAAAAAGATAACAAACAAACAATATTTTCAGTTATGTATGGAACATGTACTGTAGTACAAATCATTGATTATATGAATTATGTGATAGTTATCAAGATGACAATGACACCAGAAGACCGCTACTAATAAGAAGTTTATACAGATTCCATTTTCTAAAGCGTTAAGAGCCCTTGACTCACACCGTAATCCGCCCATTATTGTTAGCTAATAATATGTATGTTCAATATAAATTTAATCAAAGTCAAAACATGGAAGTTTTATCAACTTGCATGATGATAAGATGGGAGTTAGCTTCTGAGTTAACCTTTGGCCTCGAGCTGTGACTTGAGAAGATGAACAAATAATCGTTTGATTACAAAAATCAATTAGTGCAACAAACGAATTTATCTTGCTCTACGATAGAAAAACCTTCTCAGTCTGTGTTCTATTCCAGCTTCATCAATTCGAAAGATTGGACTATTTCCTTTCCTTATTTACCGCGAAGTACTTTTGTGAAATTAATATCTTTATTATCTTCACAATTTTGTTGAGGATCAACCAGAAATTTTGCTTTCTCTTTGTGATCAACAATTCAGATTGAAACAAAATGGAGACATAAACTGTAAAGACTGTTCACTTCTTCCACTTCACTTCTGATTCACAAATCTGTGTTATTTTAGATATCGCTCACATAACCAATGTCGTCTTTTAATGATAAATAATAGCAATATACGATAGGAACCTGCGTCTTCAAGATATTCATCAGGATCGAAAGTAACTACGTAAGGTGAGTCTATAGTAGACGAAATAGATTCAACAGTTAACTAACGAAACTGTCTCTAAAGGCCACCGCACACCTAACAACTGGTCCACGATCCGATTTGGGGACAAACTCGGATTTTGCTAATTTCCTGAAAATGTGAATGAAAAGTATATTTTTCATTTAAGGTTCAAATTAACTGAAAGAATACTAATATAACAAGTTTGGATAATTGTATGCCTTTATTTTGGAGTAAAGGCCAAATTAGTCTTAGTCGCAACCAATTGTATGCCTACGATTGTCATGACTTCATTACGACTAGATATTGAATTCGCTTTATTCTAAATAAGGATGATAGCATAGTAACATATTTGAACCGACAGGTATTCGCACGATGATTTAGAACATTACACCGTAAGGTGTTCCATGTCACAATGTTAGCATCAAATTTTTATTCCATAATCGGGTCGCAGACCAATCACAAGGTGTGCGGTGGCCTTATGCTAAACATGCATTGAAAAGAACGAAATATTTGATCTGTGTTTCACTCGTGTGATTATAACATACATTTTCTGTATTTTAACACTAGACCTGTATTTTTCACTCTTTTTCAATTGTCAAATTCAATTTTATTTCAATCTTGCAATAATTTATTTAACATTGTATGTCTGTTATATGTTGGGGAGATTATAATAAGAGGACATATTTAAATTGATAAAAACAAAACTCGGTAAAATAACCATCAATTATCAATAGATGATCGATAGGTCCTATGTCTATATGTTATAATACACAAAATGGTTAATTTTCCCAAGCATCATCTTACATCGATGAATCAGTGAATTTAATAATATTAAAATAAACAAATATTTAAAATGATTAATCAAAGCTGGAACAGTATATAGTGAAAGAAATAATAACAGGAATAGAATATTCAAGTAAACTCAACTGAAAATTATTCGAACTTTGTTTTTACTTTGCTATGTTGGCTTATAACATCAACCTGATGAATTCAAGATTGCTTTATCTTACTCACCTCATGCGGTATCAAATAGTGATTCCATTAAACAAACAGACAGGTTACTAATTGAAGCAAATGAGCGATATCATAAAACCAGTTTAATCTATGAACGAGTGTGGGGGCGGGGTGAAGGTCGGATGGATAGTTTGAAGAACTTGACACTAAAGCATGAATGTGTAACCACTCTATACACGTAGGTGGGTTTGGTTTGCTTTGGGATTTTTATGCTCCTTCTTCTTCTCCTCCTCCTCCTCCTTCTTCTTCTCTTTCTTCTTCTTCTTCTTCGTCTTCTTCTTCTTCTTTTTCTTCCTCCTCCTTTTTTAATCTCATTTTTGTTATCCTATGTGGGTTTCTGCATGCCCTATCATCAGTGGTTATTTCAAACATTACAATGATTTCGGTATTAAGAATACGATTTAGTAGTCCAGGGGCCTCAGTGATCAATTCACTGTCTAGAATAAAGAGACTTCCATTGCTTTCCACACAGATTCTCGTTTGTGTATGTGATGACCGTAGAGTACCAGCGTTGTACTCACAGAGCTTTTTTCCTTGAGAATTAAATAGGTAACATGTTCTAAAAAATGTTTCGCGCGGGAGCTAAGCGACCGAGCTATTCATTGGCATGATTGATTCAATTAAAATATTCACAATTTTATACATTTTTTATTACTTAAGATTTATATTTATACTCTATGTCTGGCAATTGAAAGCGGTGTGATATTGTGTGTATAGCATATAAATAACCATTATCATTATTATTATTATAGGATTTCGTGAAATAAAGTTTTTACAGATCTGCTGCATGGGGTAGATTTTGTGAAATCTGAAATAAAAAATAGAGGTATTAAGAAAGTGCCCCTGCCCCTATTTTTTCTCAAATGGTTTAATTGCAATTCCTGAGGGACCATGATTTCAAATATTTGGCAAATTGACATTTGAAGAAATAAAACAACATTTGATCCATCATGAGATAACCAATTACTACAGTCTTCTACTCAATGAAATAACATTATTTTAGATTTTCAGAGAAAGGAGTGAATACTGATAAGACGTAAGCCTTTAGTTCGTAGAGAAGGCAAAGACTCAAAAATTTCCAGTTTCAACTCGTAGCCGATCGCATCAATTTGTATAACGTATAGCCTGAAGTTAACTACGCAGCTGTTCGAGAGTATCATTTCTATGTCTGGATTTTACTAAAATTTATGTCCTTTTTCATTTGAAAAAAAAGACAATAGTATCAAACGGATCTGAAACTTGCCGTCATAAATCAAACTTTATTAAGAGGGATTTTAAAATGTGACTTTTATCCCTTATTTCAGTTGACATCTATCGGTATCCTATCCTGAAATCTTTTGACAACATGGAATCCAAGGATACAAAACCCCTGGACGTCAACGACCACGGGAATGAAAACTCACACAACGATGAAACTGACAATGAAAATGTCTATATGAACACGATCCATAAAGACGTCGATAAAGACAAGAATTCACCTGATGAGGAAAGTTGTTACGTCAACACATCATTTAATAACGTTGAACTTGACAATGATAAGGATGATGAGGTCGATGATCATGTGAAAACGAACGGTAAACATCCCGAAATGATAGACGATGTCGAAGATGATGATGCTGATGATAATCCTCAGTGTGGATGGTTTGGCATCAGACCAAGGATCATTCAGGTACATGGATATTTCTTCTGGTCTCTCGACTAATCACATACATTTGATTAATTTGATGTAATCGTAATCAACTGTCCTGTCAAACTGTTTCATTGGTTCAATGTTATTAAGTTGTTCATGTAAACTTGTGATGATGACAGGCAGATGAAACTATATTATGCATTGGCTTTGTTTCTAAAGCTAACTTCTAATGAAAATCTTTGATATTGTAACAAAAAATACCAGGAAACAATGACAATGGCAGAGTACATCATCTACTGAACAAAATTGTAATAAATCAGCGTCATTATTCTTTTTTTTTTCATTTAGACCACCATATAATAATAAGCATGACCATCGAGACGCTTTCAAATCCTAATCTTGCTTCTTTCTCTTCCAGTGCTGCAACAATTCAAAGGGTTACCTCTTCTTCCTCTGTCTCTACGTCATCGCACAAAGCATGACCGTCAACGGGATCGTCTACGTCATCACCACGACACTCGAGCGTCGATTCAGCTTGACAAGTGCCCGTAGTGGTTTCATCTCAAGCTGTTATGATTTCTCTGTTATGATCGTTATTGTATTCGTTACCTATCTTGGTGAGAAGAGTCACAAACCAAGATGGCTGGGGTCAGGAGCGTTCGTCTTTGCTATGGGGTCATTGCTCTTCACCTTACCACACTTCGCTACAGACTACTATGAACCAAGAGATGTAAGTTACCGATAGGCTCATGATTTAGTTATGGGGTTAATCCGAGGGAACTTCAGGAATTCGTTAATTTATCATTGAATATTAAAATGGGTATTACTTAATGGATTATATACAGTTTATATATATTTTGGCGACATATTGACGGAAACCGAAGACCCATCCACACATTCTTTCATCAATTCGTTTCTACCTTTTAATTCAGAATCCACTTTCCAAACCTGCAATTCCACAATACCAATGTTCTTCTGCGATTCGATTAGGTTGGTTTTATTCCATGTTTGATTACATACTAAAATGTAAGCTGCAAATGAAAATGAGTTAACATAGGATAAATATTGATAGATGCGGAGGGAAATTATTTTCAGTGTCGATAATATTGAAGATCTTTTTATTTCCTCATGTGATGAAGAAATGTACATATACTTCTTCATCTAGATGCTCGATATTTTATCCGCAAAAATCTGATCTGATCTCATTCTCCATCCGTCTATTACTCCCTTCGATTATTTATTCCTTCTTCCTATATGATTGACAGGCTACTGAAATATCAACATGTGACATCAACGGTACTGATAGCGGAGAGTGTGCACCGGGTGAGACTGGTCTGAGCAGCTACTATTGGGTGTTTATAGCAGCCCAAGTACTCCATGGACTAGGTGCCTCACCTATCTATACCCTGGGTCTTACCTATATAGATGACAACGTTAAACCTACATTAGTAGCTGTTTATATAGGTAAATATATCTGCAAGAAAACAAAATTAGTAAGCAAGGGTGATCACTAACTTTCAGACAATAATGATATTATCTTTTCTTTTATCTCTCTGATAGATATTTAGTGTCGTTTTCACATCGTAACGTCAGTACTAAAATAGATAGATAAGTGAATAAATAGATAGATAGAAAAAAAATGACTAAGCGAATAAATAAATATGGATAAATAATTAGACTAATGTAATACAAATGGATAATTAAATGAATGAATGAATGAATGAATGGGTGAATAAATGAATGAATGGATGAATGAGTGAATGAATGAATGAATGAATAAATAAATGAATGAATGAATGAATGAATCGGCAATCAATCAATCAGTGAATGAATAAATGAATGAATGAATCAACCAATCCATCAGTCAATCAATCAATAAATCAATCAAATTCATCAATCAATCTCAGTCAAATGAAATTAGAAGGCATTTCACTTTCCCTTTTTAGGTATTGCAATTGAAACTGGAACGTTTTTTAAACTTAGCATCAGTGTATAATTCCAACTATCTTTCAATCATTGGCAGGTATATTCCAGGCTATGTCGACATTGGGTCCTGCTATTGGATACATACTCGGTGGACTCTTTCTTACCTTTTATACAGACGTCAATGTAGATCCAGAGGAGTAAGTTTAATATATACATGTATGGTAGATCTATCTTGATAAATCAATATACACAAACATAGTGATCAAGAAACACGTTGTTTTAGTTTATCTTCTCCTTACAGATCCATGTACTGCAAAAGATTTAGTCTTTTAATCCCAAAGCCAGATCTTGGACCCTCCACTGGACATGATTTGTGTTGTGACCAGCAGAGAAGAAGAAGAATATATTTATTGACAAGCAAAGGGCAAAGCGACCTAGTTAGTTGCGATATCATTTAGGATATTTTGATATCAGCATAATGGTGCAATAACTGTGAAAATTTGCAAAGAAAGGAGGGTCTTTTTTTCTTTTTCTTTTTTTAAGGAGCCACCCCTCCCTCTGTGAACGTGTGTGACAGTCGATCTTTAAGAATGTTGTCTGTTTTGTTTTAATTGTATCACCAATTTTGATTTTCAAATGGCGTATCTTTCTTTTTGTTACTTAAGGATTGTCTGTACTAATAAGATTACGTTTATACATTCCATTTATAGCTTAGGATTAACTCCCGAGAGTCCGTTATGGATTGGTGGTTGGTGGATGGGGTTCTTTGTGGATGCATCTATTGCCTTCCTTGTCATCATACCTCTATTAGGATTCCCAAAAGCTTTACCAGGTAAATATTGTAGTCTATATCATCTAGCCCTCTTGTAATTACATATCAATATTTTTATAACGCCACTCAGTTACTCAGATTCAAATGGTAAATTGATATAGTGGATAAGTATGCGACTTGAGCGTTTTATGGTATCATACAAAAACTAATGCATGCAATCATCATCATTGCAATCATTATATTTTATTACTCACCATTCTTTTTTATACGGTTTAAACATTACTTCTACTTGGACAATATCATAAAAATCTTTACAATGAATCCATTGTCTGTTTGGTATGTCTCGTTGTGTAAATAGTGGGATATCCTTCCATTTTGATTATTTAACGTCCACTGCATGTTTCATTTTTTGATATGCACCATTTTACCAGGATTATCTTTGGTCCTGGGTGCGCTGTAGAACTTTATTTCATCATATCTCCATTTAGTAGAGCGGATTAGCCGAACAATTGTGCAAAATTTGACTAAAGCATGAAACTTTCACAAGTATTAGTATATGCCGTAAGATTTATTTTAAAGATGGGAGGTAAATTTAAAAATGCCATTTTCGGCCGTTGCCATGGCAACGGAATAATTTCTCAAAAATGACATACATTTCCATGTAAATGGTAAATAAACATGATATAGATGAATAAAATGATAATTTTTAAGCTTCTAATTAAATATATATAAAATTTTGAAACATTCAAAATCAACAAGATAGTTCCATTTGGTACGTTGCCATGGCAACGGCTTAATTTTCCCCAGAAAAAATAAAATTTTGATTAAAAAAACGTTGTAGAATATGATTTATCTTTAATTTCCCCTAATTTTACAGTGTTAAAGATATTTTGGTTGCTAGATGTATAAATCATATCTCAAGCCATTGCCATGGCAACCAAATAACAACTGATTTACAAAAATAACATGGTTGACAAGACAATGGGCAGGTGGAAAAATCAACTGGAATTGACTTTATATGTATGCTTTAGTTTTGACCCCCTCATTTGAACCAAAAATACAGAAAGTGTTCTGCAGGAGTTCTTTATAAAGATAAAACTTTATGTTGCATTGGTAATGCTTGAATTAAATAAAAAGAAACAATGTTGCAAAGAACCCGTTGCCATGGCAACAGCTTATTTCCCTCTAGAAAGGTAAAATATTGATAAAAATGTAGAATACATGTATGATCATCAGTCCATTTTCAATCATTTTTGAGGTACTAATCGGGATATGCTTTTGACTAAATTTATAAATATAACATCTTAAGTCATTGCCATGGCAACCAGATAACATCTAATTAAAAACAACAACGACAGGGATGACAAGGTTATGGCAAGGTGAAAAGTGCAATGAAAATTAACTTATATGTACATGCAAAAGGTTTGACCTACTCAATTAATTTAGGGGAAATAATACAGTGAGTGTTCTGCATGAACTAATTGGAATGATACAGATTGATGTTGCCTTGGTAATACTTGAATTAAATAAAAAGAAACAATGTTGCAAAGAACCCGTTGCCATGGCAACAGCTTATTTCCCTCTAGAAAGGTAAAAATATTGATAAAAATGTAGAATACATGTATGATCATCATTCCATTTTCAATAATTTTTTAAGTACTAATCGAGATATGTTTGTGACTAAATTTATAAATATAACATCTTAAGTCATTGCCATGGCAACCAGATAACATTCAATTTAAAATCATACTTAGATGAAACGCTTGTCATGATGATCATGATGACTGCCAATATTATGGAACAACGAAAATTTCAATGTAAAAATGTACGAATGATTGTCTAACGAAACTCATTTAAAAATTGAAAAAAATTGATGAACTATTGTCATCACTTAGTTCAATCCATAAAATAATCAAAGACGTTATTGAGAATCATATTATTATCACGGATGATAAGCTACCAAGAGGGTGACGATTGGTATTGTATTGGACGATACTCCGTAAGAGCGTCTGTTTCGAATAACGCCAGGACGCGCGTAGGTTAGAGTTTCAACGAAACCCATCATTTATCAAAATTTCAGAGAGTCATTGATCAAGAATAGTTCAACATGTTAGAATAATCATTGCTATTAAATTTTTGAGATGATTATTGGCTTCATTTGATTATATTTATATCTAAACCTGCAGGTTCAATCGCATTAAATGCAGCCCGGAAAGAGGAGGCTCAGAAAGGTTCTACTTTCACTGCCAGAGCAGGTTTTGGTAACAAGATCAAAGACTTCCCCAAGGCTGCCTGGAATCTTCTAAAGAACATTCCATTCATGTGTCTAAATGGTGCTTCTATCACAGAATGGTTTATCCTGGCTAGTATTGCCGTCTTTGGACCAAAGTATCTTGAGTCGCAGTTTAACTTTACCTCGGGTACGGCTGCTTTAGTAGCAGGTAAATATGCTTTTTTTTTTAATGACGAAATCCATTATGGGATAGTTGCCGTACTAGATTAAAACAAGAATGAATTCTTGAATTGAATATTAGTTCCGTAAAGATTTAGTGATGATTTTCCCATGACACCCCCAGACTTCTCTTGTCATGAACCCTAATTTATTTTTATAAGATCAGCTAAAAAAGATAAATCAGTTGCCTACGAGGCTATTCAGTTTCTTTTAATAATCCTGAATAAAATTGTATTACCCGATATGCGTATATTCATAAGTATTGCTTTCTTTCGTGTTTATAAAGGGTGGGGTTTTTTTTATTCTAAATAGAAATTTATTGAAATAGCTTCCACTTAAGACATCCATTGATCACCCGGAAAAGACTTACAATCCTCAACCATGCCAATCTGTCTGTATCCAGGTGTCCAGGTCATTCCATCCAGTCTAATTGGCTGCATCGTAGGCGGATTAATCGTAAGATATTTCAAGCTTGAATTCAAAGGAATGATCAAATTTTGTATCGGTGTACTCACCATCTCGCTCGTTTCACTCTTCGTCTTCGTCGTTGCGTGTGACAACGTTGACTTCGCTGGGGTGACTGTCCAGTATGATAACAAGTAGGAATACACGTTTTCATACTTTCTATTTCGTACTCACTATTTCTTTTGTATTTCATTATATGAAATATGAAATATTTTTATTTTCTCGTCATTGTCATGTGAAATGAAGTTTCATTCCTCCCTGAACATGTGGAATTCCATTATTTTAACATTTTGTGCTTCAGGCAAGGAGGTCCTAATCGTCAAATTCGTAAAAATTGAAATATTGTATAATTCAAACAATAAAAACAAAAGAAATAGTGAATGAGTGACATCATCGACTCTCTCATTTGGATGTAACTGGCTCGTTCATGTAACTATTTGGTTAAAAATAAGGGAAACTTTGAAATGTCATAACTTTCTTATTTTACATCCGATTTTGATGAAATTTTCAGCATTGTGTTTGTCTGATTTTTCTCTATTGATTCAAATCAAAAATTTTCTGAGGTGGACTTGACCTTTAAGTTAGACATAAATAAGCTATTTGTCGTTATGAGCACGAGTTATTTCAATTCAGTCTTATTTATTTGCCATTATAAGATATAAAGATTCACAAATCAAGTACTAACTAACGGAAATTAGAACATGTAAAATAAGTACAGAAATTAAGTGACGTGATATAGGGATGCGATTCTTACTGTAACATAAAAGGTCCATAGTAATGTAGGAAAGAGACAAAAATCTCGTTAAAACTGATCATCCACATGAGCAAGTGTAATTTTCTTTATGATAACTTTACTATTCTATCACGTAACTACAATGGTAACAGGGCTCAGCAGTCAGCAGTCCTTCAAGTCGACGATGTTTATCATTTCATGTTACTATATATAAATATATTTATGTAATAGATTTGATTTGTAATAAACTTATTCTGTTAACTTGATAATAGTTATTATTGCTGATTCTCAGATCGATGCCTTTCATTGGAGACGAGGGGAATTTGACTGCGGCCTGTAATGCGGACTGTCACTGCTCCAACAATTACGATCCGGTGTGCGGTAGCGATGACGTCCTCTATTATTCACCTTGTCATGCAGGCTGTCTTAACATGATCGAAGTCGATGATGTCAAGGTATGAAATTCCTTGGTGTAATTGGCGATGATAGCTGTAGTGATGTTCATGCTGTTGGTGGTAGTGCACGGCTGTGGTGGTGACGAAGACAATGATGACGATAACGACTATGCCGCGACGATGAAGATGATATCAGTGGCGGTACGGATTAAAGTGGTGGTCAGTCGCTATGACCTTGGTGGTGATAGTGACAACGATGATGATGGTGATAGCGATGATGGTGATGATGTCAATGATGGTAGTCATATGGATGATGACGGGAATGGTGGTATTGTTTGTTGTGGTAAAAATTATGAAAATAATGAACGCGTTCTTTACGATGCCGATAACGACGATGGTAATAGTGGTGGTGTGGTGATGGTGGTTGTGGTAGTGGTGGTAGAGGTAGTGGTGGTTATGGTGCCGACGGTGATGGTAGCAAAAAGAGAATATACATTCATGCTATTCATGGGTGCCTTAATTGTATGAAATAATATTCAGACCGTTTTTCTTTTTTTTATTTGTTAGGAATATTTTGACTGCAGTTGTATAGATGCGGCTGGGAATGGTATTACTTCGGCAGTAGTAGGAAAGTGTGATTATGTATGCCCACAACAAACCGTCTTTCTTGCTCTGCTATTCATCATGCTAACAAGTACTTTCTTTGCCGTCGTTCCGTCAATCACAGCTTTGCTCAGGTAAGGACGATCTCGAAAATGACCACTTGCTGACTTCCATCGTAACTTCCAAAATATTTGCTCTATTTCCAGAATGTCCATGGGAGGGATGCAAACTGTCCCCATATTTGTTTTAATATAGGAGGAAAAGTTAAAAGAGTTAAGATATATTTATGATAAACATTTGAATATTTTGAAGTAGAGTTCAATATAATAAAAAAGAACTTCAGTTCAATAAACCACCTCTTACTTGTTCTTAAAACGCGTGATAATGGCCGCTTATTTTTCTCACCTTTTAGAAATAACTGACGTCATGCTGATTCAATGGGGTAATCCATGTGACAAAAATGTTCAATGATTCAAGTCTTAATGTAATGCATTTATTATCATATTAATATTTCTGTTCTCTCGCTATCTTCAGATGTGTTCCCAACTCACAAAAAGCATTTGCTTTAGGAATCAATTCACTACTTTATCGAGCATTAGGTAGGATATGAACTGTCTTTTTCAACTTTCATTTGTTCTTCATATAAATCATACTTTTACTTCATACTTGAAGATGTGAAGATTGAAAAAACTCACACATTTCAACTCCTAGCAGACAGGCTTACACAGAATTTTTGAATAATGGCTCGTTCAGTACAACTTCTTTCTCATCATGACCACGAAGGAGTCTGCATGTGTGTAGCCTTCGGGGACATTCTCCTAAAGATGTTCTTTAGCTTTTTTCATGATCATCGTGGACTTATTTTCTTCAGAACATATAAGATGAATTATATTTTGTAATGTCAAATCATCCTTCTTTATTAACTTGATATAGAAAGAGCGTCCTTGCCTTGTATAATTACCAGATTCCCTGTGATATCATGAAAAAAGATCCAGGTTTCTTCGTCACGCTAGTTACATGATTTTTTTATTTTTAAAAAATACCAACATTACAAGACGAGTATTACATTCTAAAAAGGTTTATCTAATATTGGATACAATGGGAGCATGCATGTTCAGTGGGTAAAAATATACCAAATATTTTGTAAATTTTACGCAATGTTGCGTTGAAATTTACCCTCAAAACATGCATTTAGCCAAATATGGGATTTTAACAAATACCTAGCAAACATATATGTTCCATTTCTCCCCGGCCAACATTGGGAAAATTTTTACTCAGTGTTTTTAGAGTGTAACTGGGATCTTGTCCGAGTTGGTCGTGCGATAGTGGAAGTTTATCTCAATAATTATTTTTTATTTATACACCGACATTTTAACCCCTTTTCTTGATGACACAGGTACGGTTCCTGGCCCGGTTATCTTCGGTCTTCTCATCGATAATGCATGCAGTATATGGGAAGAGGACTGCGATGGAGCCAGGACTTGTTGGATGTATGATAACTCCACGTTAGCCAAGAACGCTCTCATACTGACCGTGTGTTTGAAGACTGTGTCTATCCTCTTCTTCGTTGGTGCTCTTGTATTTTACAAGCCTGTCTATGAAGATGAAGAGAAGAATACTTTATCAAATGGTGTCGAGGTGATTGAAAAGGGTGGGATCAAGGGAGATGCAGCAGACACTAGTGAACCAGTCACGTCCAACTTCTAATTTGTCAAATCTTCATTGAGACCTATTAGGGCGATTCCATTTAGCCATTTTCACAATCAACCTGCTATCTAAACAAGCAAGGAATTTCAATTTGTTTTGTGTTAATATAAAAGTACTACAGGGTAGCCTATAGTCATGCAAAAAATATATTAAATACAACCAACAACAACATGTCGTCCATGGGTGAATTCGAGGTAAAAATGTTGCGTGTCTTTCGGGACATTTCTGAGTCCCGTACGACACAACATTTTCACTATTAAGTCACCCATAACTAAATATTTTTGGTTGGTTATCAGTTTCTTTTTTTAAACATAAATTAGCTTCAGGTATGCAAAAATGGTTATTGTCATAGATGATGTCTAGACGAATAAACAAAAAGTTACTGAAACGATTTTACATAAATATATAAAGGTAACATTCATCCCCCC
The DNA here is from genome assembly GCF_018143015.1 of Lytechinus variegatus. NCBI lineage: Eukaryota > Metazoa > Echinodermata > Echinoidea > Temnopleuroida > Toxopneustidae > Lytechinus > Lytechinus variegatus. The sequence continues at coordinate 88,897,179 of NC_054740.1, read as the reverse complement.
TATTTCAAATAAGGAAAGAAGGGCCAAATGTTATTCATCTGAGGCATGCATTATGACGGAGCCAAAAGAATGTAAAAGTACAGGACGTGTGTGGTAACTCGTATGTCCCGCCATGCATGCCCGTGTATATAGTGTATAGTTTTAGCGAACGGCGAATACGGTATACTTCGATATGAACTCAGCCTTGATGAACGAATGTCCGACTTGACATTAAAAGTAATTTGTTTGGGGGATGTAGGTTAACTATAACAAAAATATTTTGATGAGCAAACAAGCAATGTCATGTATACATTATGCTTCGATTTGTTTTGTAATGCGTATTTTTGTTTAGATCAAAGTCATATATCAATTAATATTAATTCAAAACATACACAAACTATTATGTGTCATTTTACGATGTAAGATAATGCTGCATTATTAAAAAAGTAAATAATCATAATGCCACAATCTTGTTACTTGCTTATAGACATGAAAGAAAAACTATATACATATTATATTTAGAGAGGATTTCCTGTAATGAATTTCAAAGTTAAAGTTGTCCAAATGGTATTCTTGAGTGGGGCACGAAGTTATCACCAAACATTGGTAAAATGCAAATATGATTATGTTCTAATATCGTGATGAATATTCAACAACATTTATAAACGACAAGTTTTAAGTCAGACATGATTTTTAATATCCTCAGTATCTTTCTTGCACAAGTTTTGTACATGTCAATGTTTTTATTTTGTATATTCTGTACATAAGAAGAATTTTATATTACTAGCTTACAGAGGATATTTTTTCTTCTACTGTCGATATCCTATACGGATAAGATTTTCATCTTTTTGCTACAAATAGGGCCAATGTGTTTTTATTGAAAAAAAAACTACAATTACTTTATACTTTATGAAGGATTCTCCTTAAAAATAAAAAGTTCCCGCAGCAGAGTCTCTAGAGCCATTTTAATCTTACAAGGGGTGCTTGGGTGCACTGGAGCAGAGGATTTCAGACATTGTCAAGCAAAATGAAATTTGTACCCCTTCTCCTGCTGTCAACAGCTGTTTTTATAAACTTGAAAGACAGACCTATCTCAACAACGAGTTGATTTGAATAAAAAGAGAAAAATCCAACAAGCATAACGCTGAAAATTTCATCAAAATCGGATGTAGAATAAGAAAGTTACGACATTTTAAAATTTCGCTTAATTTCTTAAAACAGTTGTATGCACATCCCGGTCGGTATGCAAATGAGATGACTGATGAAGTCACACACAATTTCTTTTGTATTGTATTATATGAAATATTCTAATTTTCTCCCTATAGTCCTGTGAAATAAAGTTTCATTTCTCCCTCAACGTGTGGAATTACCTCTGTTTAACATTTTATGGTTCAGTCAAGTTGGTCCTTATTGTCAAATCTGTAAAAATTGAATATGCAAACAATACAAAACAAAGGAAATAGTGATTTAGGGACATCTATTCTCTCAGTTGCATGTGACTAAATTGCGCATATTTTTTGAAAAAATAAGCGAAACTTTAAAGTGTTAACTTTCTTATTTTGCATCCGATTTGATGAAATTTTCAGCATGATGCTTTTCTGATTTCTCTCTATTGATTCAAATCAAAAAATTTTTAAATTTAAAATATTTAAGGTGGACTTGACCTTTAAGTTCCACATCCCAGGATGTGTACCTCCCATGCTCAAACAAACCAATGCCCTTCTCTTACTGCACTGTGTAATCTTGCATGCATTGTGTAAAATTATATAAAATTGGTTGATGTATAAAACGTGTCCTGTGATTTTCCTTCTTTGTTAAACAGACTTTATCTGTTAAATCGAAGAAAATTTATTGTCATAACAATCTACAGATTGATTTTTTTTTCTTGACTTTTTTTAATGTGTACACTCTTAAGCCATTGTAAAATGCCAAGAACAATAAAAATCAAAAGTTTAAGAAAATGGATATCGTTAGTCTGTTCAAAGTTGTCATGCTGTTTATGGTAATTAGATATACTTTACACAAAACAATGATATTTATATCAGCCACATATACCTCTGAATATCAATATCCTTCGAAATCAATTTTTTCTCAATGCAAAATTTTAATACGTTTTATGTTTACATGCGAGCACGTCAATATTTGACAGTGTCATTTCATTTTTTTCACTTACATTTGAAACTCTTTCTAATTCTTATCGAATACCCATGGTTCTGCTTAGATGTTGATTTGAAACTCCTCACAAGGCTTGTTGATTTGTTATAATTGGAATTATTTTTTTGATGCATGAACTTGAAACATAGGGATATTTCTGCTCCATGGTGACTCTGAGTCGAAATTGCAGTCATTTAGAAACTGCGCTGCATCAAATCAAAAAGATTAGATTAAACTCTAATCGACAATTAAGTGTCAACCAACGCCGGTGCAGTCACTGCGTTGTTAATTACAAACGTTTCATCCCCAGAATAAACTGGATTGTTTTAATGTTTTAAGAAAAATTGAAAAGGAAAGAACCCGATCAAAAAGCAAGCAAGCGCGATATATCTTTACAGTAAGGTTAACTGAAGTGCGCCTCCAAGGTCAGAAAACATACATCTGAATATGCTAAAAGAGGGAATGTATTTGAAGTACTGGTTAAGGCCAGGAGGCATGAAGGCTACTAAATGTACATTCATCGACTTGTATATTATTTATCAACTCATTTATTGTATTCATTTGTTTATTTATTCATTCATTTAATTATTTATTTCATTTATTTATTTACTTATTCATTTTTGTTTATTTATTTATCTATTCATGTATTCATCAAATTATTCATTGATCTATTTTTTTGTCTTTATTCAGTAATTTCTTCACTTTTTGTTAATTTGTTCATTTTTTCATCCATTTTATCTATGGTATTTTTTATATATATCCTTGTTTATAGATTTCAAAATAATTTCAAATCTTCAATGTTTTGTTATTTTTACTATTAAAGGTGCACTAAATATGTTATAATTCTTATTTTTACGAGAAATTATAAATATCCAACGAAGATTTTAGGCCTACTCTCGAAAATATGTGTTCTGTTCTAAGAAAAAAAAGAGCCGTATCAGCTAAATTTACCAATGAGTCAGATACCTATTTTGATAGGGTGTACCACCCCCCCCCGCCCCTCCATCGGTCTTCCTTCAAGGAGAAGTCTGATTTTTATCTTTATATTGCCCATTCTTCTGACATTCTCAGTTTTCGTTTTATGTCACGAAACGATTGCGTAATTAATCAAGTCTCTTCATGTAATAGAAAAATACACACACAGTTAGTTAACAATGGATTTTGAACAACTCGTGAATAAAACCACTTGGGTAAATATATGGTAATTATTCCAGGAAAGAAGGGCGGAATTAAACGGATGCTGTAACAAAACTGCATAAGATGGTATCATGATGTGGATTTTAAAAAAGATAGTCTTTGGATGGCAGCATTTTGAATGACCATGATTATGTAGGACTTTTATTTCGTATCAATATGTATTAAATTTTAGTTCATGCTTAAAGTAAAACTTGAATGTCAATATCTCTTTCACGAAAATTATTGGCAAATCAGAGTCCCTATAGATTAATCACGGCCAATTCAGGCAGAGTACCGACATGGAATGACGTAGCAATATTTAAAACTGTTTATGTTTTTCTTTGAAAAAATACCCTAGAAAAGTCATAATCAGTTACGAGCTCGATATTACAAACAGGCGCGGATCCAGGAGGGGGCCGAGCTGGCCCCGCCCCCCTATTTATTGACAACCTGCAGAAAAAGTGTACTCTTTAACTTGATAGAAACTATGAAAAACAGAAAGAAAAGTAAGAAAGAGGTATCATACCCATGGTGTGTAATTTCCAGCCTCTTAACGGCCGGCCCGACTCCGAAAGGAAACAAGAAAGGGGATCGAAGAATTGGAAAATAGACTTTAGGCGCTATATAGATATTTTCGCTCGCGCTTCGCGCTCGCATTGCCTGTGTAATGAATCCCATTCAAGAGGATTAAATATCACTTATATATCCAGTTCTGAAATCAATTTGCACACAAAATAGCTCGCACATCAAGCTTTCATTATTTTGTTTGATTTACACAAATTGTTTATCAAAATTTTCAGCTCGCGCTGCGCGCTCGCATTGTTTGATTTCTGAGTTACCTATCCTCATTGGTAATTCTTACCAAAATTTGTCAAATGCTCCTTTATCATGTCAGTATATCAAACAATTAAGACCGTGCTTTGCGCTCGTATCTAATTGTTTGAGATAGCTTGTTCTTTATTTAGATAAAAACGCGCGCTTAGACTATCCAGTTTTCAGGTCGGAATGTCAAAATTTTTCAGCTCGCGCTTCGCACTCTCATTATTTAATTGGTGATACTTGTATCCTCTTCATTAATCACTAAAAAACAGTCCTATTTGAGTCCCTTCTCTCCGTTAATTTAATAAAATTTCGGCTCGTGCTTCGCGATCGCATTGTTTAGTTGGATACTTTTTTTTTTCATGATTATAAAATCTCCTCACAATCTTCAGGTCGAAGGACATAAAATATCAAAGAATTTGAGCTCGCGCTTCGCGCTCGCATTATATATTAAGACCACGTGAGATACTTTATCTTGTTTATTACAATACAAACTAACATATACTTAAAACTTCCGTCTTTAGTTAGGACTACCCCCTGAAAAACCAACAAAACAAAAAATAAGATTATAGCGGCCAATCGAGAAAAATGTTGATGAAAATATTTTTCGCACCCCCCCTATTGGCGAAAGCTGGATCCGCCCCTGACAAATAAGACGAATGGTCCTAAAATGCGTTAATCCAAAGATGATATTTCGACAGTTCGTTATTTGGATACTTCGATTCACTGAGAATGAAATAGGGTTCGTAAACTTCATGATTATGTTAACTTCTTAATAACGATCCTTAAATCATTTGTTTTTGACAAACGAACCTTTGGAATTGGTTGCGTAATCGCAATGAGAAAGACAAATTGAGGTGGTAGAATAAGTCTCCAGCGAGCGAAATTACAACCTAATCTTGCAATAAATTTTGACAAAAATATCCAGAAAATAATGTCATATAAAACAAATTTCCTTATCTTATATTTTCTTTCCTTTTTCTCCTTTCTTGGTCATGGAACTTTCTTTTTTAAGGGGTGGGGGTCCACTCTCACTACCAACACTCTAACTTTAAAGGATTTAAAATAAATCAGGATGAGCCCTGAATATCGGATTTATTTCAATGTAAAGAATTATCCTTTATATCTCAAAAGATTAACTTACAAATCTGTTAGCTTTATAATTTGAATGCTCAAGGTTTAAAGCTAAACCGTATATTCAGGTGGTCACTATTCAGGGATGATCTGGAATTGTTTGAATCCTTGGGAGTAAGAATGCATCTGTACGCCAGGATTTGGAATAACCTTATAGTGTCTGTTCCTTTCAAATTTCTGCATAATTTACATAAATATGTGTCTGTCATGTAACTAAAATACAAAGTTTGATGTTTTAAAACATACAGTATATACAGTATACCAGAATAGCTTTTCGAGTAAAATAAATGGAAAATGTTTTTACTTACGAATCACAGCGCTTATCACTATATTAGAGAATTTAATTTGATGAGATATTTCTGAGCGAAATCAGTGACACCGAATCGCATACATTCTAAAATACAATTACCAGTATTCTGATAGCCATGGTTTAGTTAACCTAAGTCCACTTAGGGACGCAACATTAGGTATCAAGGGGGGGGGGTGGAAGTCCCCCCCACCTCCCCAAAAAAGAAATAAATAACTTGACTCACCATCAGAGTAAAACAAAAAAATGGTCCACTGACAAAGCATCTGATAGGGGAAAAAATTATCAATGGAATAAGGAAAAAAAAATAGTAAAAGAAGAGAGTTTAAAAAAGGCATCCAGCCCCCCCCCCTTTCCGTATCTAATGATGAGTCCCTTAACCACGTATTTCTGGAGTATCAGTTGCCAACCAGATGGAAGAACACTGGTATTTTATTAATACCGCTGAAATGGGCCATCCTCCATATGATCTGTATGTTATATTAAATTGAGCATATATATATATATTTTTATATGGAAATAAATACAAACAATACAAGCAAAACTCATTCACCTAATAAAAGCTATCGTATTCCCGTGGCAAAATATAAAGTCGTCTAAATTCATCATACCATGATATCATGAGAATAGGAACTTAAGAAAACATATTGAATTTTAATGAATTATTTATTACTACCAATGCCGTGAACATGGAAGAAACATTCTGAAACCTATTATTCCGTGAAAATGTGTTCTAAAATTCGATGGAGTTCAGAGTCAGACTAGGTTTAATCTTGCATAGAATTATAAGAATACCACAAGAAGAATGGACCGGGTGTGGAATAGTGAGAAATATCAAAGGACTGGTAGTGCTTTCAACCCTATAAAACTATGGCTTAACTTAGCATATCAACGCCTGGAGCATAATTTGAACCAATAACTCTCTAATTAAGATACGGGAGTCAGAACCACAAAGCCACAGGACACCTTTGGCTATTCTATTTTGTTTAGGACCATCTTTAAATAATTATGTTCGTACTAGATTTATAAATGAGCACAGACCTTTTATAAAAAAAAAAATCAAACATTTAATTCACGGAGCACTCTGTGATATACAAAATAGCATTTTGGGGTCGGAAAGTATTCTTGAAGAGAGATTTTCTTTCAAGGTTGTTCTTTTCAGTCGCAGAGATTATCAACAGCAACTATAAATCGACGGAATGATTCTGCATTAAAATCCTCTGAATGGACCAGTGTATTTACCTCAAATCTGGAATACATGTTTGCCCAAGTTTGACCGCATGTGATCAATACATAGGAAGCAAAACAAACATTTTGCAGTTGTCATTGAAAGATGTGTAAAGTATATAGTTCTGACATAACGAAGAAAACTCCAAGTATGCTGTTGGAGTTCGTTCAAATTTTCCACCTTAATTAAGAGTATCTTCAGGAACTAAGTTTGTAAAGGGAAAGAAACGGGTGTAGCCATATAATATCGATTCCTTAATATGATACCAATGTAGTTATATATCAATCGAAGGTCCATAATGGTTAACCTCCAGATTGTGCACTACTCTCATCCCACATTGCACAAAGGGGGTTACTACCAGACCCCCCGCATTCTTCAATCAAAAATCAAATTTTTGGTATGCGAGTATTTTCTGCAAAATTCGGTGTAAAATTATTACCCAAGGGACAGAGCATTTCATTTGAAGCAAGTAATTACGTATCAAACTCTTCTCGTTTACACACATTTGCTTGGAGATTGATGCATGCCACACAATTGGTCAGTGACAATATTTGAACTTAAATTTTTGTTTGAAATTAAATTGCCTTTATTTAATAAAAAACATGGGATATACATTTTTTTTATTTTAGCTATATCAGGATATTCATTTTAGATCCCCGTGCAGCAGAGTAATATCAGAAATTCACGATTATTTTGCATAGTGCAAGAATTGAACATCATTAGGCCTATAAGAATATTTTCATTATATTATTTTTTTCTAATATTACCGGTCGATTTTCTGTGACCCTCCACATAGGCCAGTCCTTTCCTGTTTTCTATCATTTTTCTATATATAGGCAAATAATTTGACATTAACACTTTGTTAATGATTGTTTTCCCCTTGTATTTTGTCTTTGTTTGTTCTTTTTTTATTGCTTTATTCGCGTCATTGTCCCTTCTTTACTGGGCTGGAATAAGAACCATCAGATCTTTAATGCCAGTCCACACTCGAAACCTGTAGGCCTAAATGGTCTTGTATGTATTGTCGTTTTCTTTACTTTGTATTGTCGTACTTTCTTGTCATCATGTAATTTCCGAATTACATTTTAATATATATATATTGTGTTTATCGAGTGAAATTACTTGAATTGAGACTTAATTGTCTCAGGGTTTGTTGTTTTAAAATAGATGTAAATGTTGTATGTCCTATTCTAAAAAGAGAACTGTTGGTTAAAACAAACACAGCACGTATTTTGAGGTAACAATATTTAAGATCGCTTTCCCATAGAGACGGTATTCCTAGTCTGACCAAAACTCGTCCGAATTATCCCGCTTAAAACTGAACCACAAGCTGAACTATACGTCCGACAAGTTCAAGTAAAACAATGAAATTATTTATATAATTATTCTGCAATTGAATCCTTCATTTCTATCGTAAAATAGTCCTATTAAACTTATCAAATAGAATAAACATCGGTATGTTTAGATTGAAGTCAAGATCAACCTTAAGATTATAAACAGGTTTTTGAAAAAAAAAAATGGCGATAAACCTCATTGAACTGTCTTTCAGATATTGTCATCTGGACTGCATCCCTGTCAAATTAAAGTGAAGCGATATATTTATTGCTCCCCAATTATCTACATACTCTTATCAAAAAGAAAGAAGTAAGTAACCATTTTAAAACTCACGTTGTTAATGGTTTCATCTTAAAATATCTTTTAAATGTATTCCGTTCTCTATAGATATTGCATAACACCTATCTCAATAATACACCTCATCGGTATTTGAATATGAAAAGAATCAGAACTATTACGTGTGCAGGCTAAGCCAAAGTCTATATGATATTACTTGACTGTTTAAAAGGGCAAAACTTGGCTTTTTAATGACAAATTGACAACTATTATTTATATATCAATATTACTGTGGTTATGAAATAATGTTCATGGTGATTGATGGGGGATAACCTGTTAAATAGAATGTTTTGGCAAAGATCAAATACAACCTTTACTCGACGAGAGATAAAACGTACGGTCATTAAATCGAAATACTACCATTGCAGCACGTGTTATTATTGCTGAGCAGATCTGCAGATATTGAGCTTCTGTTGACTTTACTGTATCACTTGGTAATTTTGATTGTTACAAGAAGGAGACTTGGAAATTTCGATCGGCAACTCAAACCATTTAAACAGTAAGTATGAATTAAATTATTTGATTTAAGTTGTGATACTGTGTTAAGAATATAAGACTATAGCTTTCTCCGTTTTATATCATCTTTACTCAAATCAGCCAATTTCACTTTTAAAGCTTATATAAGTATTGCTTTTTCACACTTGATGACTCAATCTCAGTGAGTTATTGCTAACTGAAACCTACAATTGTACAAGTTATCAATTAATGTATAGTTGCACTAAACATGTTAATAAACATTTCATTATTTCATTATATGTGTATATTATTTCTTCGTAAAGAATGGCGTCTATCCGCATACATTCGTAATTCAGAAGCTTCGTTATTCCGAAGGTTCGTTAGTCCGAAAACGAAATGAGGTTCCTAATTCCGAAGGTTCGTTAATCCGAAAACGAAATGAGGTTCGTAATTCCGAAGGTTCGTTAGTCTGAAAACGAAATGATTACAAATTTTCGTCTTCGGACTAACGAACCTTCGGAACAACGAACCTTATTTCGTTTTCGGATTAACGAATCTTCGGAACATCGAACCTTATTTCGTTTTTGCATTAGCGAACCTTCGGAATAACGCCACAAATGTTCGGATTAACGAACCCTTTTACGTTTTCGGATTAACGAACATCGAGGTATAGGCAATTTACGTGTTTCGGAATTACGAACCTTCGGAATTACAAAGTGTAACCACGTCTATCATACTTATGTGCATTTGTTTGAACAGAGAGCAGTAATCACAATTACAACACAGTGACATGTTGGTTCGAATCATATTTCACGCACAATTCCATCTGATTTGTCTAAAAATTTGCTGTCTCAATTATTGCAATATAAATTAGAGGCCCAAACCCGCATTCATCTGGAAACCAGCTAAGTGGGATAAAAAAAATGGGGACTCATTTTGTTGCACATTTGTTGGAAAAGCCGTGTTATCAATTTATTGGTCAAGTTAAAAAAAATTGTGTAACCCTTAAACTTGAGTGTTTTAAACAACAATGAGTTCAAAAGTTCGACATCCAGTTTGTTCAATCCTTAATGATGAAATTATTTTGCCAACTATTTCGTATGTTTAATATATATAAAGCGCGATTATAAAAATATCATGATAACGAATATAGTCACTTGTTTACCTGTCTATGTACCTTGTATTTTCCAATTGTTTATTCTTGTGGCTACATCGTTATTGTGACGACTATTGTTCATCAAATACACCACCCCACAAGATGAACCCAATAACAACAAAAAACAATCAAACAAAATTGAAAACAACCATTTTCTGCAGGTCTCTTTTACTTATTAAAATTATTAGTTGATACATTGAAAAATTTATTGTCAACTATTTTGGCAATATATTTCAAGAGTGAATGACAACACTCACATCCAAAACCTGTGATTTTTTTAGTATCAACATCCGATCAAGTTCACGCACCCACTGTGTATAATGATAATAATTGAATCAAGAAATAAGGACCAATATCCGTGAATATCCCAATCTGTTACCAGTACCTATTGTTTTAAAAATATGGGTCTCAGTTTCCCCATAGCCTTCAATAGTATTCAATTTAAACATGGTCTAAAAAATCACTAAAATATAATGAAAGATCATATCATTGGAAATCTATACTGACACTTTGAATAAATATTATTCAATGCTTACCAATCACTCCTTATAATCTGAGATACAGCAGAAGAAATACATTTTAGTTTCTGATGCATATTATAAAAGAAACTAGTAAAACACATCAATAATCGTGAGTAGAAATTTAAAAGATAATATCAGTAAGCACACGAATTCATAGTGACATAAACATTAAATGAACTTAGCCTTTATAACATGTAAGATATATTCCTATTTTGTTTTCTGAGAAAAGAAAATGTCACGAATTTTTTCTCCGGGAGTAACTCAGACACATTCACATCCACAGGTTTTTTTTTTTTTCTTTTTTTTTGGGGGGGGGACAAACCCGAAAAATTTGGTTGGAAATACCTAATTCATTTTGGATAAAATCTTGTTTTAACCAACAATTCACCGGTTTATATTTCAATCAATTTACAGGTTGGGTACAAAAAATATTGAGAGTGCAGGTTTTTTATTCCAGTTCTTACACAACGTATCAGAACATGCCCATTAAAATGGGCATTAATGAATGGATTTCTATTTAAAAAAAATTGTTTGTTTGTTTGTATTTATTTCCATATAAAAAGATAAAATATATACATGCTCTATTTAACATAACATACAGATGGAGGATGGCCCATTTCAGCGGTATCAATAAGATACCACTGTTCTTCCATGTTATATTTGCATGTTTGTAAAAGAAGTGATCTCGTATGGAAACAATTCAACGAGACAACATGTACGTGATAGGATAGTTATTACCTTGTAAAGAGTTACGATTTTAAAGTACAACTGTTTTATAAGGGCCCTTCATAAACTCACTCATGTGCACTTCCCTTTATATAAGCCGCGGAACAAGGGAGGAGAGGCTTAAGCACCCACCACACAAACGTGTACAAAAACGTGAAAATCACCCATGAAAATGTGATTACCTGAATGTTGAGAAAATAATGTTACTTTATCATTTATCCCGATGTAATGACATGGTATTTTTGGCAAACGTATTTGTTAGAAAGATGACCTATTGTTACTTGATCGGAATTAGTCAGGAAGTTCAATATTGCAAATTCATGACCTTGGTGTCCTAAGTTCTATTTGTTTTTATCCAACGTTTGCTTATTTTGTGATCAGAGTACAGGCTCTGCCAGGAGTATTGACTATCTTTAATCCTATAATGTTTACAACAAATTTGCTCGTGAATGCATCTGCGATAAATAACGTCATTATATCTAATTTGCGATAAATAACATTATACTAATTTGCGTAAATAATTATGCTGTATATTGTTCGAAGTCATTTGTTTTCCCAGACCATCTTTTATCTAAAATAAGCATAATTTTCCAGGTTGAACTGAAATGCACTCTTCATCCAACCCTTCATTAGTTATGAATACATTAAAATTAAACGAATTCGATTTTATTTTAAGATGGATTTTAAAAATACCAAAAGTTTTATTAATCACTTGTTTTCATCAGATCATGACGTCCCCTTGCTGCTGTGGAATCTTCCATCGGCCAGTTTTCTTCACGGCTTTACTGTCATTCGCTATCTTCACCTACTTTGGTATTCAAGGCCCTTACACGACTGGGATTCTGACCACACTCCAAAGAGAGTTCAAGTTTAAGAGTTCCGAGGTCGGATTCCTTCTCACCGTCAATGACATAGTTGGACTCATCATCGTCACCCCTCTGGCATACCTTGGCTCAAAAAGCCATCGACCGCGTATAATCGGTATCCTCACGATGATCTTTGCCGCCGGTTGCTTCGTCACCGCTATCCCACAATTTGTTGGCGGAGGTGATGACGTCGATGGAATAAAAAACGACACCAATCCGATGATGATACAGAAACCTGGAGTGTATCTATGTGAAGATGATGACCTTGGTGATGTGGATAAATGTTCAGAAGCAGAGGAAGCCGCATCGGGTGCACAATACAGTAGAGCCATCTGGTTGTTCCTTGGACAAGCACTGTGTGGCATAGGAGGAGCTGGATTCTTTCCTCTTGGTATTACTTACATAGATGATGGTGTGCCCAAATCATCATCTTCTGTACATGTTGGTAAGTATTTTATTTGGTAACCACAGCCACATATATCATGAATTTGATGAAAGATGGTAACAACTTTAATCGATATTTTGTTCCAAACTAAGTCTGACAAATATCCAGTCATTTGTCTCTTCTACCACTTACAGCTATTCTTCTACAAGAACATGTATTATGACAAAACTTTATTTTTAGTTTAATTCTTTTTCATTATAAGAATTTAAATATAATTATAATGATTATGTCATGATGTCCAAATGTAATTCCCTCTCTTCTTACAGCGGCACTTTTCATGATGGGAAGCCTGTCCCCTGTCTTTGCCTTCAGCATGAGTGCTTTCAGTCTCTCTCTTCATTCTGATTTCTACAAGATTGATGTGGATGAACTGGGCTATGGTGACAAGGATCCTCGATGGATAGGAGCTTGGTGGTTAGGGTATATCATCTATGGATGCATACTGGTCCTCACCAGTATACTATTCTTCTTCTTTCCAAAGGTTATTCATCATTTGACCACAGTTTGACCAGTAACAGAACATGATTATTTTATGGGCGTGGATACGGGTCCGTGTCCATTTTCTTAGTATGTATTTCGAGTATTGTGTAAGTTTAAGGATGGTCGTGATGATCACGAAATACAAAACAGTATGGTGTAGATTTTTTATTGAAAGGGTTTAAAGGTGATTAATCTTTTGCAGATGGGATAAACGAGAATATCCACGTATCTTGAGTTGGTGAAGATTGGAATAGGGAATCGTGAGATTACAGTTCCTTGATAGGGTCTTGTGGTCCAGTGGTTAGAGCATTGTACTCATAATCGCAAGGTTGTGAGTTCCAATCCCAACTGTGCCATTGTCTCCACTTTGATAAAAAGGCCCGAGAGTGATATCTGTTGTCCATAACGTCAGTCACTATGACTGATTAACCTAGACGTGATTGGTTATATACCAGCTTGGCGTTTTCCAGCAAAATGCTGTCCTGTCGAGTTCCTGCGGGAGTTACCACAAACAGAAACAGAATAGGAACATACTCCGGAGGATGCTTAATCTGTCCAATATTATTATGTCACTTGAGTAGATGATAAGAAAGAACGTAAGTTTGACGATCAAAAGAGGAAAGGAATGAAGTGAATAAGTGAATTGGTTTATTTTTTTAAAGGACAAGTCCACCCCAACAAAAACTTGATTTGAATAAAAAGAGAAAAATTCAACAAGCATAAGTTAAAGCATTTTAAAGTTTCGCTTATTTTCAACAAAATAGTTATATGAACGAGCCAGTTACATCCAAAGGAGTGAGTTGATGACATCACTCACTCACTATTTCTTTTGTATTTTATTATATGAAATATGAAATATTTTAATTTTCTCGTCATTGTCATGTGAAATGAAGTTTCATTCCTCCCTGAACACGTGGAATTCCATTATTTTAACATTCAGTGCTTTAGGCAAGGAGGTCCTAATCGTCAAATTCGTAAAAATTGAAATATTGTATAATTCAAACAATAAAAAACAAAGAAATAGTGAGTGAGTGACATCATCGACTCTGTCATTTGGATGTAACTGGCTCGTTCATATAATTATTTTGTTGAAAATAAGCGAAACTTTGAAATGTCATAACTTTCTATTTTACATCCGATTTTGATCAAATTTTCAGCATTGTGCTTGTCTGATTTTTCTCTATTGATTCAAATCAAAATTTTTCTGAGGTGGACTTGACCTTTAACAACTTTCACTTCATTCACATAGGACTGGCCTCATCGAGAAGGAACAGGCGAAGAATTAAAGGAAATGAACGTGCCAGTTGACAAGGAGAACTCGTCTTCACCAAACGTTTATATGATCAAAGACATGATCCCAAAGGAAGGAACATCAATCATGGAACTCATCAAAGGTATCGACAAAGAGAAGAAAGTAATGTTTATGATTTCCAAAAGATATTGCATTATAATCGGTTTATAAGTACGAAATTCGTTGTTCAAATTGATTGGAATCCATCCTACATTTTACAGATGATGTTGGAACCACATCAACTTCATCCATATTTTGTAAGAATGCTTTTAAATGTGGAGGTGCAGTGGCCGAGCGGTCTAAGGCGTCGCGGTTCGATCCCGGCTGAGGTATCCTATGGCAGTGAGCTTCATCGACAATGCTATATTATCTTTCATTCAAATAAAATGGAAATACTATTTACAGCATGATTTTTGTTTAACAAGTGCACACCAAGTTACCAATAATGCGTTTACACATTATTGGAAACTTGGTGTGCACTTGTTAAACAAAAATCATTCTCATCAGCACCTACTCAAGACATAAATTATAATCATATATCTTCCTAGATCCGTAAAAAAGATGTAATATTTTCGTAATTGACAGAAAGCATATTTTTAAGATTTCCCCGACGTAATTCGTATAAACTTTTGTCTTTATTTTTGGCAGGATATATCAAGGCCATGGGTCGTCTCTTTACCAATCTCACTTACATCACGTGTCTTCTTGCTGTATGCGGTGAACTGGCTGCTGTGGCAGGCTTCTTTTCATTCGTGGGTCGTTATATCCAAACACAATATGACGTCACACCTGCCGTCACGTCTATCATCCTCGGTAAGGTCTATGGTTGGCTAGTCAACACTTCTCCAAGTTAGATGGGGTGGGAGAAGTTGATGCTTCATTGACCGGTAGAGGTCGAGAACTTCCTTAATTGCATTTTGTTCTCCAAAAATTGTTCATGATCTTACAAGTGTCATGTTGACGAAATCCCGGAAGATATCCAGAACGGTTTGAATTTCCCCTATCTTAAATTTATCCTATCAATCCATTATTTTCTCTAGGTTGTGTGACGTCACCTGCAGGATTCTTCGGTAACTTGTTCGGTGGTCTTCTGGTCAAGAAAATGAAACTATCCATGAAAGGTCTAGGTGCTATGGCGATGTCTATCTCAGGAATCACCCTCGTCTTGACCGCTCTTTATTTCTTTGTTGGTTGTGACAACCAGAGAATAGCTGGAATAACCGTCCCTTACCCAGGAGAGAGCGAGTAAGAAACTTTGTATTACATCAATCTGTTTGAATGGCTTTGTACATAGTTTTCATATTGTGGCTCTTATTTCTAAGACAGTCATCGTTTGTCATTCTCAACTCAGGCGAAAAAAGGATCAATACCTTGTAATATTATTGACGCACGATGGCAGATATAGTCCTGACAAGGTATGAAAACAATGAGTGCCAAATGTAAGTAAAAAAGGGATTCAACATTAGCACAAGAGTACATCCCAACATAATTATCAACCTCGAGTACCCTATAGCAATTACATTGACACTCGCGAACAACATCCTTTCATCCTTAAGGAGTCTTTTGCAGTCGCGAACGGGACGGATTATACAACATAGAAAATGTATTGTCAAAAGCCCTTCATGACGAATCAGCCTCTGTCGAAAATCAGTGAATCAAAATTGAACAGCAATGTCGTCCTGGACTAGACAAACGACATATTTGCAATATTTCTTCAGTTCAGAATTTTTACGTCCAGCTGTCCCGGTTCACCAATTTTTCGACAAAGCCCTCTCAGCTGTTCATTGTCATGATTGTGATTTGACGGGCTTTTTGACATTGGTTTTCTATGTTATAGAATCCGTCCCCGTCGCGATTGTGAAAACTAGCCATTGTTTGAAAGGCCAAGACGATTGAGCTTTCCTTTCTTTTGTTTTGGCAAAAAGATTCTTGTCCTTTCCTCGATGTGGTGGGCGGTTTGTTAGTTTTCTTGATAATGTTTAAGAATTTTGAAGCTATCTAAATAAGTTCACAATTTAGTATCTAAACAGTCTTTGAGTTCTACATATTAATGAAATCTAGACGTAAAAGAATCCTGAATATCTGCTTATCGTTTTAGAATCAATTTAACTCCGTCATGTCTTGGTGATTGCCCCTGTCCATCTGGTGTGTATACACCTGTATGTGGATCAGATGATATGACATACATCACACCGTGTCATGCTGGATGTTCAACTTATCAAGAAGGAATCAAATATGACGGATCAGAACCTTCATCATCGGTGAGATAGCTCAAAGATTTCCCAATATTAACCCCCCCCCCCTCCTACGTAGTGTTATCACTAAGGTTGAGAACGGGGGCGGTGCTATATTCATTCATTTATTCAATAACAAAAATAAACAATTGAATCAGCAGAGGTGTTTTTTCATCGATGTCCTGATAACATATTCATACAAAAATCAGTTGTAATTGTAACAATGAGAGATCCCAAATAAAGTATAATGAATGAAATGATACTATAATTGAAATGATGGTGATAATAAATGAAATGATAGTGACAATAAATAAAATGATAGTGATACTAAATTGAATTAAATGACATAAATAATGATATTAATAATTTCATATATTCATAACAAATATTTACGATACAAATCATTGTCATGATTATATTCAACAATATCAATGATAATTAAAATTTAACGATATACATATGACAGGTGGAGAAAAGAGGTCGACGTACGGTCCACTGTGACTTTTTAACTGGTGGAAAAGCAGAGGAGAGAAAGAAGTCGAAAAATAAAGAAGATAATCGAAAAGAGAGATCTGGCTCGATCATTTGAAAATGCCTGTCACAGCCACTAATCGTTACGAGGATCATTAAAAAATAGCTTTCACTGCATAAACATCTACAAAGAAATTCGTTACCTAGTTCTTGGTAAATGAATATTAACTCCTTATGTACAAACTACTAACATCAATTGGGATGACTTATACCTTTCGAGGAATATATTTTAGCGTTTAAGAAGGGAAATTAATTTGACTTCTAATTACATCCTTCTCTTACAGTACTTATACTCTGACTGCACTTGCATTGGATCCAATGCAACTTTTACCAATACGATTGATGAGTCCGAGGACTTTTCGGTCATTCAAGAGGCATGTCCACGAGACTGTTACGGGAGATTAATCGCTTATATTGTCATCTTTGGTGTCACTTCTCTCATCAACTCCATGGTCAAAAATCCCAGCTTTATGCTAAAATTGAGGTACGACATTAGCGGTACTGATTATAGGTCTTCTAGTATATACGTGTTTGTTTTTCTTTCATTAAAGCCATTATGGTTGGCTTCTCTCCGAATATTAGGCCCTTCTCAGTCATTTTTTAGACTGTCTCCGAGATACATGACTTATGCTTATGAAAATGCATGTTATAGCGAAATCAGTCTTTCTCAAATAAGTTAAAACGATACCGTGTCAAATTATGTCAAACGCTTTTTAGTAAGACAAAACAAAACTTTTTATTGCTTCCATTTCAAAAGGCATAAAAGGGAGACAAAATATTTCAGTTGCTCCCGATAGTTTTACAGGCGTATACCGACACACACACCTGCTTTCTGGTTTGATGCCTTCTTCCATGTACATAATTTACACACTGTATTTTACATTCATTGTTTTGTATACTCATGATATTTTTGATTTGTATGTTCTACATGAAAAATTGATGAAATGTCAATCGGAAGAAAATAAATGTTGAACTGAATTGATATAAACTAATATCGTTTATAATATACTGCAATATAGTATGGGCAATCTGTGCAAAAACTAAAATTAATACAATATATTTATTACAGAAAAAAACTATTCGAACTTGTACTGATTCGCAGCATTTAGCACACACAAATCCATTATTCCATAAACTAAAAACATTGTTTGACATAAATTCACTTCAACCTTTACTGCTGATGTTCAAGTACGCAAATAACATGCTTCCTCCTTCATTACACAATTTTAATACAGTGAACACATCTATTCATTCATACCCTACACGGAACTCTTCAAATTTTCACTTAAACAATCCAAATTGCTTATTGCACAGAGATCCATAAGACACCACGGTCCCGATTTATGGAAGTATTTACCAGAGTCTGTCAAACATGTTCATCTCTTTACTCATTTAAGGCAAATGTTGAATCCATGTTATCAGAATATTTAAAGTAAGTTTTCTTTATCACTTTTCCTGTGATTTGATTATCACCAAATACCCTCCCATGACCATCATCATCATCTCCACCATGGCCTTCATTTTCACCATTATTACCATCATCATCATTCATCTCCATCTTCATTATTATAAAAATTATGAACAAAATGACATTTCTATTCTGCTTTATAAATGTGTTTATTAATTTAATGAGATTTATTTTGGGGGTTGTCATTTTTTCAAACAATCTGCTTATAATGACAACACTTCTCCTTACAAACTGTAAATGTTATTTTGTTTAGAAAGACTTTTTTACTTTGTATTCTTTTTTCTTTATGATTCATACCAAAATCAATTACCGATATATTATGTTTGTTACGTAATGAAAATTATATTGTATACGAATGTTATGAATACAGAAGAAAACAATTAATCAAATCAAATCAAATGATGATGATGGTAATAATAATAATAATAGTTACATTTATACTGCATAGCGCTTCGTACGCTGTGTTTCTGAGCACTTTACATTAATTATTATTGCCCTGATCAAAGGATCCATAACTGTTCCACACATAAAGTACGCCATTCCCGCTCTAGGGGAGTATCCTGGCCAGGAATCCGTTATTTTATCCTACCTTTTCTCTTGAAATCCTATCATGTATTTTTTGTTCCCCATCCCACTCTCTTCTTACTTTTTATTTGTATAAATAGATGTGTGGATCTTCCTGATCGGGCTATCAGTATGGGGCTTGGTAGTTTGCTAATAAGAGTATTAGGTAAGAAGTTTGCTTTGAACATAAGGTTTTTAGGAGGCTGCACTCTACAAGCTCCGCTTTTTAGCAGCCTCCTCCATTTCCAACCTGATTTGTAATAATCTTGAATATAATTTTCTGTACAGGAATATTTGAAATATGTTTTGTTATTTATATATGTCAACATGTACAGAAGAAACTGTAATTGTTGAAAATGGAAATAAACGAATGAAATGAAAAAAACATAAGGTTATGTCGGAACTGTGTTAAATAGAGTATTGGGTACTATTTTGTACTCGCTCGCTGCGCTCGTTCGTATTCATTTAGATACATAATGATTGGGGAAGCAAAAAGATTTGATAGACCTGAGGACAAAATCATAAACAACGGGTTAAAATCTGTTACAAAATTATTATTTCACTGTACAAAAAGGTCTTATTTTTCCCTCCTTGCTCCAGACTTTTTATAAATTATCCACCGAGAAGTTGGCCGTCAGGCAATATATTGGTCTAACACCCATTTTCTAATCAAAATGCCCGCCCCGTACTGCAAAGTGTCTTTTTTTTGGGGGGGGGCTGGAAGGGAGTGAAGGGATCCCTTATCTCCTACTTTTTTCCAATCTACCATCACCATGATGGATATGTGTATGTATTATTATCATAATAATATAATTGAAATTATTGATATCGTGCGTTTGTTTTGTTCAGGATTTGTACCAGCTCCAGTATATTTTGGTGCAGCCATTCAGACCACTTGTCTTATGTTCCAATCATCATGTGGGAAGACCGGTAACTGTCTCATCTATGATACTGATCGTCTTCGTAATGTCCTCTTTGGTCTTCTTCTACTCCTCAAGTTCTCATCCGTTCTTTGTTATTTCCTTTCCTTTGTCACTGTACGACGTGATGAATCAGGGGTAAGAATCAACATATTCACATTCATTTCTTTGTTTAGTGAAATTAATGGAACGAAAAGAGGTGATCATTGTGACAAACGAGATAGAGTAATCGATTTTTTTTCACACTTTTGTAACGCATTTGATTCATTTAGTCCTAATGTAGATACACATATGTTTTCACTGAACCTGCAGGAATGATGCCGGCACTAATATTTTAATTTTATGAATAAATCATCAGGTATCTTTCATTTGTTGAATGCACACAAACACACAAGACCAAAGATGTTTGGCCAAGATAATAATAAAAGACATATTCTATGTTGTATAAATTAATTGTCATTTTTCCATACTTTTTTCTTGTGTAGGAGTATCATCAATGTCAACTTTGTTCGTCCAGCAAAAGGAAACCAACGGCCGTTTAAAGGGGAATCCAACCCAAATGAAACCTTGTTTTTATAAGAAAAAGAAAAATCATACAAGTTGATAGGTGAAAGTTTGAACAACATTGGACAAATAACAAGAAATTTATGAATTTTTTAAAGTTGTAAATATTGGTAATCACTATACCCATGAAGACTTCAAATTGGCTACTTACGTGATGTCATAGTGATGTAAGGCAAGGACTACTCTTCCATGTACTCCAATACATATTATAGCTAAAATGTCATTTTTCCAAAAAGTTTTATTTCAAATTATATCTTTCTTTCATGAGGACATTATACTACCTGGGTTATATTTAGATCACTGCCCCAGGGGAATGGGTACTTATGAGAAAACCACAAATCCCTGATAATAAAGTACATGGCCTATGGGAAAGTTGTCCTTGCCCCTTGTCATAATTTACTTACCCAGTTGCCAATTTGAAATCTACATGGTATTAGTGATCTCAATTTTAAAGCAGCTATAACTTTCTTATTGCTTGTCCGATTTCTTTCAAACTTTCACCATTCTGTTTAATTCATTTTTCTCCTTCCCAACACAACATTCTATGATCAAGGCTGCATTCCCCTTTAATGACTAGCGATCAAAATAATATACAATCATTGACTTTCATCTCACACTGGACAATGTCACTTATCAAATGTAAAGTCATACTTGTAAGTTCTTATCTTTTAAGAATAATTATTTTGAATTTCATTTTTAAAATGATGATGCCGTCATCCTTGTATATAAAAGAATGTAGTTTTGTGTTTATATCTATACACTGTTAGAAAATTTATCTTTAAAATAAAATAAGTTCCTGCAGCAGAGTCTCGAGAACACCTGTAATCTTACCAGATTGCGTAATCTTACAGGAAATTGGTATTTGGTGTATGTAATCTTACAAATTTCCTTAAATAAAACACTCTTTTCTCCTTTTTCTAACAAACCTGTTCTGTTAAATTGCAGAAAAATTCCTGTTTCATGAATTTAAAGAATAATTCTGGTATTGCTTTCTGCAAAATCTTCTTTTATTTTTCTGTAAAATCAGAGTTTTTTTAACAGTGTAGAAGTATAGCGTGATGATATACCTGTCCTTAGTGGGGGAAAATTGCTTGTTTATTTTTCATCATGATCAATATATGGTGTGTGCTATTTGGTAAAAATACATGCAGTAAACTCTTGAAAATGAAAAAAAAAAACAGTTCAAACTGACTGAAAAGGTCAGCGGAATGTAAATACTATTTTAGTCACTCGTTTATTTTCGAGTCGCTTTAGTCTAAAGTATAGTCATTTCTTATACATAGATGTGGTTAAGCTTAGTTAACCCAAGTTTATAGATCACTTATCTATTGCCATTTTGTCAGTGTATCGTTTTACCCCTCATATGCTACAATCGAATAAAGCATTTCATGTTATATCCACAACTCTTACTGTCCAGGTAAAATTTTATTTTCAGTGGAAATCTCTGGGAAATTTATAATGATGTAGTGTATAGCCAATATGTTCATGAAGTTGTTTTACTGGGGAAAGAAATAATATGACATTCAGGATATATTTTGTTCAACACATTTTTGTGCGTGGTTGATTAAACTGGATAATTCATCTTATAACTTAATTCATTTTTGAATATGATTTAAATTTAGTTGTGCATTTTGTATGTTGGTGCAATAATATCAAGACTTTATTAGAATGCATTCTGAGATTTTATGATAGATATCAATGTAAATACAAAAAAAAATACATAGAAATTATACATTGTAGTTGCCATATTTGTCTTTGTAATGATGTAGTAATTGAGATATGAGAATACAGTGTGAAATACATCATAGGCAGTTAGGCAGGTTATTCCAAACTCAAAGTTTCATTTTTTAGGGAATCCATAGAAATTAGATCACCTATGGAGAATCTTTTGATAACGGCTTTTACCACCCTTGTTCATTAGATTCGCGTGATAAGAGCCTCGAAAATATTGTCCATAACCCCCCCCCCCGAAACAATTACTTTAAATGATGTTCATTGCCTGTGTCATTAATCATCATTATTAATGTTATTTTTCACCATCACTGCCCTCTATTTGTTATGAAAGTCTATCTACACTCCTAACCATGTTAACAATGTTGGGCAACCTACTGTCCTCACTAAAATTGGTTAAAACGTTATCCAATAATGTGTGCTTTGGGTGAAAACTACACAGTATTGGTTGAAAACCACCAGAGTTTGACCATTTTTAACCAATTGTTGTGTGGACAGTATGTTGCCAAACATTTTAAGAGTGTAAAAATAAACTTGTGGCAATGTGAAGTTACCCGCTTTCATCATTGTCAGTGGAGGACCGTGACCCGTATGAGACAAAGCATTGGGGGGGGGGGGCACAGCATTGTCAATGCAGTGCACCCCCCATGATTTGTCTGCTCCGGGTCACGGTCCGCTACTGATCATTGTTATGCAATTGTATGTAAAGTACTTTGATAATCTAAAGTTTTATCATTTTATGCAATCAAAATATTCACATGCTAAAAGAAATAAATCTTGGTTCGACTTCTCGTTGGAGAAACGTTTATATTCATTACTACTTCTTATTCTCATACACGAACGTATATCATATCGTTTACAAACTTCTCGGCAGCCTAATAGTAGATATTTTCATCATAAAATACACAAGAATTCACCTTATGACATCTTCGACTCAATAAATTGCAAAAACAAGTCATTGTGCGCAATATGTTTTCATCAAAATAGTGCAACGTGTTAACAACAAAATGTCTATTCGCTATGGTCAAATAGGATTACAAAAGTGGTACATTGTGAATTCATTTTGAACGGGCAAACAAATTGGGTTGAAACTACAATTTTGAAATTTACTTGATATCCAAAAGTGTATATAACAATGGCCCTGTTTATAACTTTCAGGCCAAGGATATGGTTTGATTACTTTGAAACATCACTTGTTTATTAAAATGTGTTCTGTTCATCATTTGATTTGTCTGCAAGCTAGTAACGTGTCGTTCTTGTAAAAGTGTGGATGATTTGGTTACACTTCGTAATTCCGAAAGTTCGTAATTCCGAAGGTTCGTAATTCCGACACACGTAAATTGCCTATACCTCGATGTTTAATCCGAAAACGTAAAATGGTTTGTTCATCCGAACATTTGTAGCGTTGTTCCGAAGGATCGATAATCCGAAATAAGGTTCGATGTTCCGAAGGTTCGTTAATCCGAAACGAAATAAGGTTCGTTGTTCCGAAGGTTCTTTAGTCCGAATACGTCATAAGGTAGTTAATCATTTAGTATTCGGACTAACGAACCTTCGGAATTATGAACCTCATTTTTTTCGGATTAACGAACCTTCGGAATTACGAACCTCACTTCGTTTTCGGACTAACGAACCTTAATTCGGAATTACGAACCTTCGGAATAATGAAGCTTCGGAATTACGAATGTATGCGGGATGATTGAACCGTGTCAAGCAATATGTCCATGGCTAATGGGGGCGAGGATTTTTTTTTATTCACCTACGAGGAGATTGTTGATGAAGATCTTTGTCATGTGTTGAGTCCGTCAAAAAATGTTCTCAAAATCTTTCTGTTCACTTCAGAATATCTTTATGCACCAAAGGCACTAAACAGAGTGGATTTTGTGCTTTATGAGTCACATGTATGATGATGATGATTGCCAAGAGTAGCCATTTTGTGAAATTAATTATTCTCTATTCGCTTCTTAAAAAAGGCACAATCACAAGATACAACAATCAAAATATATACAAAGTACAAATAATGACACGAGTACTGAATAAAAATCACTGTGTACATAAGAAATCAATAATCTTCTTATTTTGTGTTGTGTTCAGTAAACCATTACAGCAAAAAACATCCCTCATAATATGCAACCTCCTTAATCTGGTAAAATGTAAAAAAAAAAACATAAATTTCTTTGTCACACACCTCTGACCTATTTTTGTTAAGCTCATTTATCGTCAGACAATATTTGTAATGTATTTTAAGTTACCGCCCATTACAGAGTGGGCTCCATATTTACCCATGCCAAATATATATGACACCACATTATTTGTGGAATTAATTGCTTTATTTAAAAAGATAAGCAGCGTTTTTCAAACCACAAAATTGGATCCATTACACCCAGTAAGTGAGGTAAATAGCTGTAAGCCGTTCTTCTAGCGAGCCCTGCATAATAACCCTTCTCCATTCTCACACGTCGAGCGCCAGACAAGAGCAGAAGGTACAAGTTTTAAAGTCTTTGGTATGACTCGGCCGGGATTGAACCCACGACCTCTCGTTCATTAGGTAAGCAGGAGCTCTACCACTGGGCCACCAGGTACTGATTGCTGGAGTATGATGATGGGGTTCAATGACATAATGATTTGGCGACAATTGCTTGGATGGAAGCCAAACATAAAACATAACCTTCGAAACTAAATAAACCCTAATATTATCTCTACATTATTCTGAACCAAAACTTTATTACAATCCTATCTCTAACCCTATGCCCTCTGAGATATCAAGACTGAGCCCCCACCCCAGCATTCTCACGGAGCCATCCGAGCCAAATCTCCCAGTACTGTAAGGGTTAATGAGTTTGATTTGCACATTATCACCAGAAAAGAAATTTTAATATGATTCACTTGAAGCATGGGATAGGCCTATATTTGTACAAACCGTCAAATCATGTCTCATCTAGATGATCCCCAATTCACACTAATGTAATAATGATATTGATTTTTTTTTTAGGGGGGGGATGGGGGTCTTCTTTTGTTTAAACCAACTTCACCCTGATAACAATATTGTTGTAAAAGCATAAAACTTGAAAATGAATATTTATGAAGTTTTTATGAAAATTACCCATAAATAAGAGAAAAATTATGAATATTAAAAGTTTATAATTTGTGACATCATGCAAGCAGCTCCCCCCAAAATATTATAAATTCCATTTTAAATGAAACATGACTAAAATGGCATTCTGACATGATCACTGTCTAATAATATATCCCCGCACAAATATCTTCATCATCATTTTTAAATAAAATTGCATTCAGTTAAAAAAAATTACACGATACGTAGCAGCTCATGATCGTCTCTGACGTCACAGAAAAAAAAAACAAATAGAAATTCATAACTCCACTATTCTATGACGGAATTTCATCTTACCTTCACCAGAACTTTACTTTATAATTTCCTTAAGCTTTTAGTTGGTGCAGACGATAGTCAAAGTAGGTAAACGGTAGTCATGGGGGTAATGGTATACACTGAACAATAAAGTACAAGTTTTATATATATTATATATATATATATATATATATATACATAGCACTTTTAATCATGAACATTATGAAACTTATTTATCAAATTGCGAGCGAGATACTCAGATCTGAAAATAGACATTTTAATTAAGGGTTGTTTCTAGTACTTTATGAAGAGCATACGTATCTCTCTTATCAAATAATGCGAGTGCGAAGCGCGAGCTGAAAATGTTGAGATAATGAGGTGCGATATTGCCATATATATCTCACAATTCCATTCATGCGAACGCCGCAGGGCGTGGACTGATTTTTTTCTTTTATTTATTCAGACCTTGAAAGGGTAGAGGCAATCACTTAAGTAATCGTATAAAAGATACTTGGTCACTAGATATTGGGAAAGAGAGTCGAATTTCGCTCACAAAATTGGGGGAAAAATCGGAAACAAAAATCGGAAACAAAATAAAAACAATCGAAATTGATTTTTTCCCCCAATTTTGTGAGCGAAATTCGACCCTCTCTCCCTTCCGCTCCACGACCGCTCCGGCGACCGCTCCAACAACGCTCAGGCGGTGTGACCATGCCTTTAGATAAATCCCCAGAAACGACGGTTATTTCTGTCTAGAAAACATGATTTTTTTTTAAATGGGATTATATATCTCAGAATGTGAGCGCCATGAGTTATGAACACATACATTTAGGCCCTTAGCATTATGTTTCGTCAAATTATGAGGAGAATACTTCTATTACATTTCCTTTTACTTTTACCCACTAGATCTACGTTTCTCCCCCCCCCCTTGTGTGTACAAGTTTTGTCAGCCGATATCACCCCCATTGGCAGCGGAATCCAAAAATAGGGGGAGTCCACCTGAAATTTTAGGATGGCCACAGGTAAAAAATTGGACAGGCCAGAAAAAAAAGGTTAAAAAGGTTATCAACCTAAATTTTTGGATCACCAACATTTTTTGACAAGCAATTAAAAAAAAAATGGTTATCAACAAAAATTTAGGGGGGGGGGGCACGTCCCCCTCCCCCCACCCGCTTCCGCTGCCTATGCCACCCCCCCCCCCGTAGTTATACGCCACTGGATATTTTTTATCAGTTTGCCCCCGCACGGGATGCGACTACTAGTATTGATTAGATCTAATTGTTTCAAGTTACGCTTTCCATACGTCCCTCGAGCGGCGTGCCGTAAAGAAAACGGGAGATTGGAAGGTAAAGCGAGCAGAATTTCGAACAAAATACGGGAGCAATTACAGTGGTGAGGTATACCAGTTGAATGTTTTGCTCATTAACCCGTGCGGGACTTATTTCTTTTTGGATGAGGGTAATTAGGGGTCTTATATGTAGTTGAATATGTTCAGACTTCAGTTTCTTTGACATTATTCCGATTATTAACAGAATTCAGTCCCACATAGGCCCTACTTATTTCTGTGTTAGGCACTCATTCAATGTTCATTGAATGAGTGGAACAAGGTTATGATATAACCTTGTTCT
Source organism: Lytechinus variegatus (assembly GCF_018143015.1). Classification (NCBI taxonomy): domain Eukaryota; kingdom Metazoa; phylum Echinodermata; class Echinoidea; order Temnopleuroida; family Toxopneustidae; genus Lytechinus; species Lytechinus variegatus. The sequence continues at coordinate 88,869,763 of NC_054740.1, read as the reverse complement.
CAGTATCTCCATGTGTGGCAAAATAAGGGTGGCAATGTTTTGCTTATTTTCTCTTTTTCTTTGGGAAAATGCTTGATTTTTTTACACTGACAGTTTCCATTACAGTTATTATTCAACTTGACTCTTATTTAAATTTGATTCTTTAAATTATTTTTTTCTTAATTAAAAATAGAGATCAAAAAATGAAAATTTTCTTGCCATATTACTTTCCACCAATAGAGGGCGTATATAAAATATGCCCAAAATTCAAATTTTTGAGCGCTCTGGTGAATACAAAAATTATTCTCAAGTTACTAATATTAATAAAAATAAATTGCAACTATATTGAAATTAGTAATTTTGGTCACAAAAGTGATATTTTAATGATTTTTTAAAGTATGTGCTCTGTATAACATTAGCATGCCATAGTCCTTCCAATAGATTCCCCACAGGCAGGGTGGTAGCAGTGAACAAGTGGTGTTAGGTAGAGTAACCTGGGCGAACACCGCAATACTTACCCGTGTTAATAAACTGAGACTCCACTCACGCGCGTTTGGGCCGCCCTAGCTTAGAACTAAGTGATATTAGCGATTTTTTAAAATTCTACTAGTACTGATAGAATATGTAATATTGAATAATATAATAATGTTTAATCGGTACTCACCGGTTCTTTTGTTGCATTTCCAGACCACTTCTCACAATTCTTGGGAAATATTAGCGGTAAATTTTGTCGCCATAGACAGCTGTTCATCCATCTTTATTTATAAATGGAGCGCCCTTTACGATAGTTGTTAATGCCGCGGAGAAATCGTTAGGCATTTTGGCCTGTGTTCAAGGCATTCTTTCTGTTCTATTTTTTATATTGGAAATTGTGCTTTTGTTGTTGCTTGTCAAAAAATTATCGGTCCCAACCTCCTGTAAAGCCTTCTTTTGCTTGTACAAAATTTGTGGTGGTCCCCTAATTTTGTTGGCTTTGTCCGAAAATAAATTGTGTTCTTTATTTTCTTTTATATACATTTTAGGAAAAGAATCCCAAATTTTCAATTAATAAATTGTCTATGTAGTTATCCTGTTTATAAAAAAAAAATACTTAGAATCTGCGTTTCTCTTTATATGACTTTAGGCATTGTATATTTATTATAAAGGTTGTAGGATAGACCCTGTCTAAATTGAATGCTCGCATAAGTCGGTTAATTTCATATCCATTTTGTTATTGATTTGAAAAAAAGGTCGGAATACGTAATTTTTTTAGCTCGCGCGTCGAGCTGGTATTATTTTATCTGTGAGATATATTTCAAATGACATTCATTCTATTTTACGCTTCACAGCAATATAATAAACGTTGCAGCATGCGCTGCGCGCCCGCATGAATTAATGATACTTATCTTGTTTATTGGATAGTTCTGGTTATCAGGTGAATGATTTAAATTACCGCTACACACTGAAACTGTTTTGCAAGTGAAAGGGGATTTTTTACCCTAATAATTTTTTTTTAAATAAGAAAAATTATTAAAAAATCAGAGGTTCTATTTGAACAAAATTAGAGTTAATAAATTTTCGTATGCTTGATTTCCGTCGTCATAAACGAGCTGTTGCTCTATATTTTCCAATTTTAATGATCTGTAATGACTCACCTTTTTTCATTTTGGAACGGGTATGAATTTCTATTGATATATTGTAGGTACAATGAATGTCATTAGCATGTTTTTATAGAAAATGACATTTCCTTTATTTTTTTAAACATTAATTGTTTCCGATTTGAAGGAAAACTGCTCGCATATAGGCCTACGTCTTCACTCAATTATCACTTTTTTTAATTTCCTATTGGTGAGGGATGGATTTTCCTTAATGCATACCAATTTCTTCTTATTATTTTTTATGCTATTTTCATAATAAAGTTTAAATGAATTCAAATTTGCACTACTTATATTATTTAAGGACAAAATAACAAAACAACATCTAGTCATCATCATCATTATCACTAACATCATTATCATCATTACAACCATCATTATCATCATTATCCCGCCTCCATCAGCATCACCATCATCACCATAACCACCATCATCATCATTGTAATCAATCAACTTAATACAAACAATAAAAACACGTTAGTCAATTTCATATGCTTCTTTCGTTGCAGTGGTCTGCTGTTATTGCTTGCGTTCCAGCAACAATGCTTTTCTGCAATTCACTATTATTAATCCAATTTTATTTATGAAAACAAAGTTTTCAATTAAAATTGTGCTTTCTTGAATGATTTGCAAAATAATACAGATCTTTAAACTATTACTCATTATTTTTAAAAGTATTTTTGTACATTAGAAATACATGAGAAAAAAATCGCAGACATAAACGAACGACACAGTGTTGCTTGGATCAAAAAATAATATGCATCAACATGATTACACACATTTTTTCCTCATAATGCAAATAAAACACCTTTTCTTTAAATTGGGTTGAGAAGAATAATTGCTCTTTTAATATGGGTACATTAGGCAAAATTTCCTAACATAAGATCCTCTTGAAAAATAATTTGAACCCTTACAAAAATATAATTTTAATTTAGACTTTTCATCCAGTGTCGATGTTATACGTGCTAGGTAATCCAAATTGTGACAATAACAACACATTGTACGAAATTAGCTAGTACTTTTGTTAAAATTACAATAAATTTAGATCCACATAAATCTCTAACCCAATTTTAGCACTGATGTCGCCTATGAGGTCCATACATGTAATGTTTGGACCTCATTGGTACTAGGAGTGATATAACCTTGTTCTCAAATACATCTCCATGTGTGGCAAAATAGGGGTGGCAATGTTTGGCTTATTTTCTCTTTTCTCTTTCTATGGGACATATGCTTGATTTTCTTACACTGTCAGTTTTCATTACAGCTATTCATATAACTTGGCTCTTATGTAAATTTAATTTTTTAAATTGATTTTTTCTTACCCGGTAATTAAAAATAGAGATTGAAAAATGAAAATTTTCTTGCCATATTACTTTCCACCAAAGAGGGCGTACACAAAAATATGCCCAAAATTCAAGTTTTTGAGCGCTCTGGAGTCTGGTTAATACAAAAATTATTCCCAAGTTACTAATGGAAAATAAATTGCAACTGTATGGAAATTAGTAGTTTTGGTCACAAAAGTGAAATTTTAATGATTTTTTAAAGTGTGTGCTCAATACAGCATTGGCATACCATAGTCCTACCTGTAGATTCTCCACAGGCAGGATGGTAGCAGTGCCAGTGAACAAGCGGGCAAGAATTAACCCAGCAGATGAGCACCCGGTGTGAAGCCGTGGGCTCAGAACGTCACCATGGGGCTGTTTCATGACGAGATGAGCGATATGTAGGAACATCCAAGGCAGGGGCCGTGGAGGGGGGGGGGCACTCATTCAATGAACAAGGTAACCTTGTTCTTTCATCTGACGTTACTATCATGACAATATGCAGATGTGTGGCAGAGTAAGGGTGGCAATGTTTGGCTTATTTCTCTTTTTCTATGGGACAAATGCTTGATTTTCCTACACCGTCAGTTTTCATTATAGCTATTCATCATATAACTTGTCTATTATGTAAATTTAAATCTTTAAATTATTGTTTATTAATAAAAAGAGATTGAAAAATGAAAATTTTCTTGCCATATTACTTTCCACCGATAGAGGGCGTACACAAAAATATGCCCAAAATTCAAATTTTTGAGCACTCTGGTGAATACAAAAATTCTTCCCAAGTTACTGATGAAAAATTGCAACAGTATGGAAATTAGTAATTTTGCTCACAAAAGTGATATTTTAATGATTTTTAATGTATGTGCTATGTACAACATTGGCATCCCATAGTCCTACCTGTAGATTCCCACAGGCAGGATGGTTGCAGTGAGCAAGTGTAAAGAACAGATAGCGGTGCGTTCAACGCTAGTGGGCGTGTACATTTTGCTTATTACATGACGTCATCCAGCCACTGCCGAGAGCCAATTTATGAATGAAAATATAGTAAGCATGTGCAGTGCAAGCCTTCCATTGCCCCACACAGTATTCCACCAAAACAAGTGTGCAATTCTTTATCACCTTGTACCAAAATCGACCTAGAATTTTACTTTCCTATATTTTAGATGAATTACGAAAGGTATTCTTGGAGGATCTATTTTCTCACCGATACAGCACAGGTAAAAGCGAATTTCAATTACTTCTTGCTTTTCTGTCAAAATCTTACGAATTAGCATTGATATGGCATCGTGTTCATTGGAGTTTGTAGAGTCTATCGCGACGTGTACAAAGTCAATTGATTTCTGGATTTTGGAGCATCGCGCGAATATGCATGAAATTGCAGAGTCTCAATAATTTTCGATCGATACTGGAGCAATCCGATCACGAACCAAGACCATTTCCCGCGTAGACAATGTGACCAGATATCGCTATCGATACTTTTGCACGCAGTCCGAAGGAATTATTCTGGCGACCACGTAGTCATGGCATGATCTGCGCGATTGGCCAATCAGCGGTCTCTGATTCACTGAGCCGAGACTGTCTATCCGTTGTACACAGTCTATGGACAATTTACCACTGTGTTCAGTCCCACTTTTTTCCAAAACCATGTACAAAAATGTAAAATGACCATATCATGATTGTGATTTTTTTGCATGGTCAGCCCCCCCCACTTTGAAAATGGTTCCGCGGTCCCTGAATGGACCATTTTTACGAGATAGGAAGATTGGCGACACAAATCAGCGCTTTCCATTTCAAAAAGCCAATCTTGCCTTCCATGTCTGCGACATAGTTTGTTAACAATACAATAGATCTAACTTTTAGTAATGAAATTGTATGGAGCTAGTTGATGAAACTTGGACATACAGTAACTGAGTAAGAGCAATTAAGTATCCCTGAATATCCTGTGCAAGTTTCAGATTGCATGACCAAGGTCAAAGGTCATTTAGGATCAACAAACTTTGGTAATGCTGGAGGTATTTGTGGAATTGTCATCATGGGCGGTATTCTGAAAATCATGTTAACTTTCGTGTTAAATATTGTGTTATCTCTCTGATTCAACATGCCCCTAACATACCCCCAAATCGGTATTCCGAAAACCGTGTTATCTTATTTTGTGTTATTTTTAGCTCCTCCCACTCTGCATCTATGTAATCCCATCAAATGCGCTGTTAAAGGAAAGATCGCGCAAAATTTTTAGGGGAAAAATCATTGTGTGCGTGGTGACATGAAGCCTGCTGCATTGTGACATCATTTTGTAAGCGCAACTACAGCTAAATAAAAGTTAGAGCTAGTAGGGGAGGGGCGATTGTGACAATTAAAAAAAATATAACAGAATAAAGAGACCTCGACTGATTGTGGCAGGGGGAGATTTCCCCATGCAAATATGGGGGAAAACATCTATTTACCCCCAAATAATTTTGAAAACTTGTAAAATAGATGTGCAATGCAAAAAAAAATGCACTTTAAGAAACATTAAAAGGAGAATGAAACCTTTGGACCAAGATAGCTTGTGTGAAAACAGAAAAATCAAAGAGCAAGAACAAAGAAAGTTTGAGAAAAATCGGACAAATAATGAGAAAGTTATGAGGTTTTGAATATTGCAATCACTAATGCTATGGCGATCCTCACATTGGCAATGTGACAAAGATGTGTGATGTCACTCTTGAACAACTCTCCCATTACTTTAGTATATATTTCACTTAAATTGCCTCTTTTATTACATCTATCAGTAAAACATGTATTCTTTCTATAGGAGGGTATGTAATACAGAATTTTAAAGAATACATCATGGATAAAGAGTTTGTATCACCATACGAAAAAGCAAAAAGACACATTTTCAGGGTATTTCATAGTCCATCAAAGGGAAAGTTGTTCATGTGTGACATCACACATCCTTGTCGCGTTGCCAATGGGAGGATCTCCATAGCATTAGAGATTGCAATATTCAAAAGCTCATAACTTTCTCATTATTTGTCCGATTTTTCTCAAACTTTCTTTGTTCTTGCTCTTTGATTTTTCTGTTTCGACACAAGCCTACTTGTTCCAAAGGTTTCATTCCCCTTTAACTTGACATAGAGATATTATCAAATTAGTGCTTAGAGCGATCAGACAATAAAAAAGATATTTGTTTCTCATTTTTGCCCCCCCCCCCCTCCGAAACACATAGAATGACGTCCCATGGCAGGAGAGATTTTTAATTGCTGTACTGCTAGTTTTAGATGTTTTCAATTTTAATCCTCTTCTTTTTGTCTTTAATTTTTAATGGTAACGGCAAAAAGTAAACATGAGCATACATAATAATTTTTTTTTTTATAGTCAAAATTGAAGATGCATTTGAAGGGTCCTCTCACAGTTAGTTCCAGACAAAGAAATTGACGTTTAATCATTGTTAGTGGAAAAAAGATAGAGAGAAAATAAAGTTGGAATAAAGAAAATTACTGGTAGTTCTGCCCAATGATAGCTATATACCAGTCTATGTTCTTATCGACATTTTCGTCTGCTCAAAAATGTGCAGCTATTGTCATCCCCAACTTAACCTCTCCTTAGGACAGTGTTAAAGTTGAATGAAGAAGGGGGTGAGTTTCCATAAATATGGGTTCCACACACAATATACAGTGCGTCCCAAAAAAAACTATACACTTTTGAAATGGCTGCCAAATAAAAAATGTAGCACTTTGGGGGAAAAGACTTATAGATATGGAAAGCCAATAAAGTCAACTTTCAAATGACACCAAAAAGTTGGAAAATTATTCATGCTTGAGCGAGCACTGCCCACTGAAACAAAGGGTATGCAAACTAGGGTGGGCTGGAATTAGCCTTCCAATTTCTTTCAGATTTTTTGTTTGGTACTTGCAAAGTTGAAGGTTATTTGGTGAATTAAAGATCAGATGTGATCAGTTTGTTGTTTGTGAAAATTTCATACGTTATTAAATTGAAATTTAATGCATGAGCGATCATGAATTGCAATTTTTAGTCCAGCTTTATCATGTGGATCATGTGGATCTCAACAATGTGTTCATGACAGTCAGGAGAAGAGGGGGTAATATGACTTAGGTAGGTGAAGTAAGTTGATGGGCTAAAGGTCAACAGAACATTTAGCATCCCCTCCCCCACTTCTCCCCTCCTGAGAGACTAAGCTTGGCTAGGCTGGACAGGAATTAGCCATACAGTTTTTTGAGAGGTTAGTCTCTTGGAACTTACAAAGCTATAAGGGTGCTATGCTATTCATGAGTGAGATAAGTTTTGGTTTTAATAGGAAAATTTCATGAATTACTAAATTGAAATGTAATGCATGAGTGAACAGGAATTGTAATTTTAGTGTAGCATATTCATCTTGTGGACATCAGAAGTGTGTTCGTGAGAGTCAGAGTAATGTGATGGTACATGTACCTGTTACAAGCAAGAGGGCGAGATATGCTAAGACTTGGTTAAAAGGGCATTCCTCTTCTTTTTGTCCTTTTACAAATTAAAAGTCATATGTACCCTCCCCTCTTCACCTCCATTTCCCAGCCCCCTCTCTCTTTGTCTCATCACCTCCTGAATTGTAGCCTTTTCAAAACTTAACTGCCAAGTGACCGGTGGCTGATGGTCAGTTTGAATGATTACCCAAAAATTTAATGATGATGATTAATGAAATATTTTATTGGAAAAAATGAATGTTTGATTGATCACACTGCACATTGAATGAGTTGATTTACTGATAAATTGTTGATTAAATGATTGATAGGAAAAAATTGATGCCCTAATTCATAATTAATCATTAAACCAACATTCTGCTCTGGACTTCATGCGTACATGAGAATAGCCATCAGTCTCTCAACCGGAGGGGAGGCCGGGAAAGAGGGAGGGGGCGGGGGCTGAATGTTCTGTTGACCCTTATTTCATCAACCTACTTCTCCCACTTAAGCCCTATCTCACCCCCTATTCTCCCGACTCCCATGAACACATTGCTGAGATCCCCATGATAAAGTTGAAATGCTGCCCCAAAAGAGATCCAAATGATAAAGTTGAAATGCTGCCCCGAAATTGTAATTTGTGTTCACTCATGCATTAAAGTTCAATTTAATAACTTATAAAATTTGGTTAAGTTATCAAAACTGATCACGGTTGATTATTAATTTATCACAACGCCCTTAACTTTGCAAGTTCGAAAGGATTTGCCTCACAACAACTGAAATAAATTGGAAGGCTAATTCCAGCCCACCCTAAATTTCATACCCTTTGTTTCAGTGGGCAGTGCTCGCTCAAGCATGAATAGTTTTCCAACTTTTTGGTGTCATTTGAAAATTGACTTCATTGGCTTTCCATATATGTGGGTCTTCTTCCCCAAAGTGCTAGATTTTTTATTTGGCGGCCATTTCAAAAGTGTATAGTTTTTTTTGGGACGCGCTGTATAGTATATATCAGTTGTTCAAACAGATATCATGTCACAAAAAGGATGAATACTAATTTTCGTGATCATTAATTTTCTCCTTCTACAGGTAAAAGTAATGTTGTCATGGAGACAGATGTAGCTTTGAGTAACAGTGTCATAGCCCAGCGGCAACAAGCCCTACAGAAATTTTCTGATGTCATAGATTCAGCAAGCAAAAACCTTGATGGAATTTTGAAAGAAATCGGATGGAGTATTGAAGATCTTCAGGTGTGTATGTTACACTGTAGTAAATTCGAGTTTGGGGGATACATATCTCTCTTGTCGTCTCCTTTCACAATGATTGATGAGTATCCCAATCACCAAATGAAATCAGTTGGAAGTTTTCCAATAACTTGCTGAGGGAGGAAGATTATGTTATATCTTTTAGATTTAACCTGTTATATGCATGCCCATCAACTTACTGAAGAATGTTTTTGGTCATGTTTATTCTGGATAGTACCCTGTAATATTTTGTCTGTTTGGACCCCACAACTTCAAACTTTATTTTCTCCCATACAAAATTACAACAGTTAGAGAAAACAAGTGACAAAATCTTGGCATTTCCTTCAGAACAACAAAATATATTCCAGTACACTCTTTTAGCAGCCTCTTCCAGTCTTATCCTGTTTATATGATAATATTGATTATGACATTTCAGTGTAATATTTGTACATTGAAATTTGCAATATATTTTCTTGCTTATATTTTATATAAAAAGGAAGAAATAAATTGTAAATGTTAGAAATTGAAATAAACAAAATGAAATGAAATTTCTACAGTTTATACTGCTTTGTTTATATATCAATATACATATGTATTCATTCATTTACTTATGCTTATCTCTAATCAGTACATTTAAATCCCAAATGGTCAGTTTACAACTATCAAGACCTGCCGTATAACTATCGACTACAATCATTGTCAATAATTTCCTTTTATCCTTTCCAAAAGAGCGAAGAAGCTGAGATGGTATGTCCTATTAACCCACATCATAGAGTGGTTGAGTCCTCTCTTATAGGTCATGTTGAGAGATGCAAGTGGGCAAAAGATGGATATACCAAGGAAGATAAGGTAACCGATGGAAATCATCTCTAAACTGTATTGTACTGTATACTAACACCAATTTTAGGTCTGACAGGCGAATACAAAATGTGCATACATGTACCTATGGAACTGTGTATTGCAAGACCTCAAGATTCTTATGAAAGATCACATTGTGAGCTTTTAGCTGTATGGATTTATTGCACAAAATGTTGAAGATGGCCTTAAATTCATGAATTCATGTATGGGAGTCACAACTTTATAAGAATATGAAAGTGTTTTTAAATTTGCATTAAATGTAAATTTTTGATAATCAATGTAGTAATGAATGATGACAAACCCAAATAAACCAAGATATTGATTTTCAGTACATTGCCAATTATTCTATGGTCCTTTACTTGTTGATACATGTATGTATGGTATACCAAGGTATGTTTCTCTTCATGTTTTGTTTTCTTATTCTGCTTTATAGGATCATGCAGCATCTTTGGAGGCCAATAGCTTCTTCTATGAAAATAAAAAGGATGTTCATACAGTTGAGCTTGGTAGGTATCCAACATAGAATATGGGCTTTATAGCATTAATGAGGTACTGATGATCTAGTTGCCTTCTTAATTGTGCACTATATGTTAACCCGACTTTAGATCCAGCTGCTTCAGGCCCTTGGAGCATTTGAAGAATTCATCCTACCGGGTACCCATACACCTCACCTGGGTTGAGTGCAGCACAATATTGGTAAATTTCATGCGGAAGGAAAACTTGCCATGGCTGGGAATCTAAATTATGTCCCTCAGATTGAAAGACGAGAGTCATAATAACTAGACTACGACACGCCCGTGATGATGTTTAATGCTAAATATCTTTATTATTATTGAGATTACAGTGTATGTGTACAGTGAATCACTTTTTCTTTCTATTAAAGTTGAAGTAATAATTTTGATTCAGATTTTCAAAATGTGTCAGTTAAAGCATTGCCACTTAATGAAATCTTGCAATAAGGAGAAAATACTATTTTGATTGATATGTAATCTTCACATAAGACCATCATGATAGGGGTGAGTATCTATCACCTTCAGTGATATTTCTAGTTGTATAAGTAGTTTAACAGACAAGCAACACCTGTAATAAAGGGATACTCTTGATTTCTTGGTCTGTATAGATTCATGACTAAAATTCTTTAATAGAATCTAGTTTTTAATGTTAAAATTTGGTTATTTTGAAATTGATATGTCATTTTTTTTGCTTCTTTTCCTTTAGATGTGAATAGTCAGAGGGAAATAATGTCAAGATTTGCCGGTAAGAGTCGCATGAACAGATTGAATTAGGCATTGTATGGTCTTTATCAATGCAAGTTGCCATTTGGGTGATGACTTTAAAATAACACTAGAATCTCTCTACACATAATTGCCTGTAGGAAGATTTCCTGTGTCATTTGATTTCGGGGAAGGTTTTCTTTTCTCTTCCCCAAAGCATGTATTATAATTAAGAAGGTAATATATTATACTGGAATTTGTGAATTTGTGGAAATATTGCTGATTATTTTCCCTTAACTAAAGAAGTTATATTAAACAAATAGAACAAACTCCATTTCAAAGGAGTTTCTTTCATGTTGTATTGTGTATAAAAGCTTTAAGATATTTTTCTTCCTGATTTATGGATTTCAAGGTGAACATCAACAATTTATGGAAAGTTGTAAACTTGGAGCGGGAAAAAATGATAAATATGTCCCATCTATAAAGATACAACAAAGCAATGCTTTGAAAGCATAGATTAAAAACAATATTGTTGTGAATTATTATCATATTACCTGCCTGCATGAATCTTATCAGTTTCGATCAAATATCAAGAAATTGCTATCTTATATGAATGAAACAATTGCCAAAAAGTAGATAGAATATTTTCTTATAAAGAAACATTAAACAATAATTGTTTTTATTTCAGCTGGATAATACAAGACTGCTTCAGCTTGACTTCCTTTTACTCACACTAATACACTGAGCACTGTGGATCTGTGGCTGATATTCACACTGTTAGCAACTGATTATATCCTTAAAATCATATCCTTTCATTTAAACTTCAATGCTCGGTTCTTTACAAACTTTTTTTATCTACAATCATGAAAACTTACCTATTTGTTTTTTAAGCTTTCGCTTGTGAGGCTGCAAGTGATTATGCCATCTACGACGAAGATCTTACAAAGCTTGCAGCCTCGCAAGCGATAGTTCACCGAACATTAGGTAAATTTTTTCATGTCTACTCACCAATCAGACAAATCTTTTCAGTAATTTTTTTGACTTGGATTTTATAAAGGAAAAATTAAATCTTGTCCTCATGAATAAACTAGTATCAGTGGACATGAAGTGTAATTATTTCAGCTGTACATTCGAAAATACCTGTATCTGTTATATTTGATCTCTAACAGACATAAACAGACAAAAGTAGGTAAATTGATGAATTAGAAATTTTATTTTTAAAGGTTATTCAAAATCAAATTAATTACAATTTCCAGAGTTGTTCCCTATTCAATTTATATAATATTTTTCATTATGCCATGATGCATGTACCTTATTGCCTATGGTTTCACAAGACTTTAGAGAGAGAGAGAGAGAGAGAGAGCAAATTTATTATTATCATAGGAGAATATAATAAAACTTTTTGTTCTTCATTATTACTTTACTTTACAAACTGCTTGAGCAACGATAATTGGAAAGCATTACCACTTTTCATATAAAACAGAAAACAGAGACTAACTATCTTAGGAAGGTCCCACATATAGGTGGATGAATGTGTACAGTGAACAATTCATTGAATTGCCCCTTAATAGGTAAAGCATGAAAGAAGAATATTGTCTGTCGACACAGCTATTTTTAATGCAGGTTTTATTGTTTTATTACTCCTGTAGGTCCATCAAATAGGACGTTCCCTCGGACAATGGACCGTCTTGATGTGGAGTTCAGCCCTGATGAGAGACTAGCTATCTATGAGAAGGTTAGGGAGAAGAGTCAAATTCAAACACAAGCTGACCTTGATGACCTAGAGATGAACTTTGACGCAAATAAAAAAGGTAAAGATGATATTAGTGTTATGATGGTGAATGTGATAATGACAATGATGATGGTGGTAGTAATGATGGTGATGACGATGATGAATGATGAGGATGATGATGATGAGGATGATGATGGAGATGGTGATGATGATGATGATGAGGATGATGATGGAGATGGTGATGATGATGATGATGTTTAAAGGTGTTCAACCAATCAAGCTGAAGGCATGTGTTATCGCACCTATGTATATTCATCATGTACTTTTCATGTTTTATATACTTTTACATATTATCTATGTAATCTCATACATTGTATTCATATTGTAGCATTGTAAGTTACATGAAATGAACGAACGAATGAATGAATGAATAAATAAATATTTTATTGATCACAAACAATGGTTTCTTTCTATACAGTTGTCCAGAGAGACATGTTTTTGCTTTTATCTATTTTTTCTGTCAATCCTTCTTTATCCTGTAGATGAAGAAGACAAGAAGGAGAAAGTGAAAACTCATTCAGAGGTCCTAGCTGAGATGAGAGACTACCGGCGACGCAGACAGAGCTATAGAGCTAAGAATGTCCACATTACTAAGAAAACCAGAACTGATGTAAGTATAACTCAAGAACCAAAAAAAAGCCTTGTTTGGGTTATGTGAAGAGTGATGAGAAAACTTTACCTTTGGAAAGATTTCTGTTGTTTTACTAGGAAACAAGGCGATGAAGTAGATTGGAATCCTGTGAATACCTTGTGACTTTTGCAAAGATGCTGAATTCTGTGAGTGTAAATTAGCAAGCTTATACCTACTCTGCCATATCCATGATTTGCTGTGGAGATTCTCGCATTATTTTGTTGATTCTGAACTGGGAGTTTTAGATGAGAATAGATGCTGAGCAGGATTCCTTGCTAAGATACCAAGCCAGGAGTTGCCCTAATGTTTTACAAAATCTTATGCAAGGTCTAGTAATAAAATGTTTTCATGTCCATTATAAAGCTAGATTGATGCGTAGAGATTACAAAACAAAAGCTGATATTTATGGCAATCTTCCACCTATCACCACCACCATAATTAAACATAGATTAAGATTTGCTGATCCTCAAAATCACCTTGTCATTAAGAATACAAACCCTGTTGTGTTTTAACGATGTGGTTTGATTACCTTGAAACATGTTCTGTTTACTGTTTTGTTTTCTTCTTATTCTTCCAGTTTGTGTTATTATTTTGGTAATCCTTGTTATGTTTTAATCTCTACCAGATCATGAGGGAGATAATTGAATCTCATATGAAGATCTTTGAAGACTCTCCGAGTGCTGTCAAAGAAGAAGAGGAAGACAAAAAACATGAAAGGTAATTTAAATCTCTTTTTTGTATTCTCATGTGACAGACAATATGATTCAACTGTATCCATTTTTATAAGTTTGTCATTTTGCCTCCGAAGAAGATTCTGCTAGGATCGAAAGCTTAGGCCCCTTTTGACTCTTATTTAAAAATAAAGAAAACCTAATGATTTTGACTGAGATTGAAAAAACCCTGTATATTTTAAACCAATTTCATCAATTGGGTTTCTAGTCAGTGCCATGAACACTGAAATTGGAATTTTCATGGATATAGAATGAAATTGAAATAAAATCTTGTATGATTGCCCAAGTGATCTGGGGCCGATTGCACGAAAGGGTCTTTGCAAGGACCGTCTTTCGTGTCGCCCATCTTTTATGATGCGCCATGTGAAACACATTTTAAATAAATCATCTGCAAACATATTCATTCGTCCGTTAAATTAAACAACATATTTGTTTATAAAATGATGTGATATATCATGAAATTGTATAAAATTTGATTTAAAAGCAAACTAAAGAATCTTATTCTTCATCATAAATTTCAAAAACAACCCGCCTATAGCGTATCATAAAAGATGGGCGACACGAAAGACGGTCCTTGGAAAGACCCTTTCGTGCAATCGGCCCCTGATGTCTTTTTAACTATCATTGACTTAGATTCTCACTATAGGAATCATGTAACCTGTTTAAAGGAAACCAAAACCCAAGATGAGAAGCAATCTTATTGGAAAGAGTAAAATAGGATTACAAATAACAAAGTTATTGAATTTTTAAGTTTAGCAATATTTTGTGAAAACAGTCGTCATGAATATTCATTAGGTGGGCTGATGATGTCACATCTCCACTTGTTCTTTTGTATTTTATTATATGAAATTAGGTTTATTCAAATTTGTTCCTCCAAGAATTAGAAAAATTGGATTGACAACAGATTTAGTGCATTAGATATTTATTGCTGCAACTTATTTAATTATGAAGGAGACATATTATTCACACAAGTATGAAATAATGAAAAAATTATGATTTCAAGTAATAACTTAAGAAAACAGAGAGTGGAGATGTGACATCATCATCAGCCCACCTAATTAATATTCATGACGACTGTTTTCACAAAATATTGCTAAACTTTAAACTTCAATAACTTTATTATTTGTTATCCGACTTCGATGAAATTTTCAGCATTTTGCTCAGTGAATTCTACTCTATGTATTAAGATTTAAATATTTTCAGCCCGGACCATCCCTTTAAGTCTTTATTTTATCAACAAATAACCACATATTTTGCCTGCTTGTTTTTTTCAAATTCTGTAACCAATTTTCTCCAAAATTGAGAGTGTTCACCATTATTTTAAAGTGTGGAGTTTTATTCAGATGAGAAAATGGACTTTCGAAGATAATTAGGAAAATTTTACTTGCCATGTGAATATGTCTCGAGTATTATAACCATTTGCATTTCATTCTTTTCAAAGTGTAAAACTGTTCCGATTTATACAGATGTATAACACATCCACAGATGCCTGCTTAGCACTGCAGACACATCACATTACCGACCCATACCCACATGATTAGCCTAATTTCATTGGAGGTATTTCCATAAAAAACCCATTATCATTAGAATAAACATAAAATCTTGACCCACACTCACTTTCTGACTTAACTAGTTGTGGGAAGTTAATATTTTGTCATCTCTCACAGTTTTAATTACTAAAGCTTTCATGTGCACATGATTATACCGAATACTCATTGTTTTCATCCATTAGAACTCACTCGAGATCTAGAGAGGGTAGTACCTCCAGAGATACAAGGGATCATCACCGACGTCGCCGATCACGAAGCAGGGATCGAAGCAGAAGAAGAGATCGGAGCAGATCACAAAGCAGAGAAAGCAAATCACACCGTCATAAGCATCGTCATCATAGTAAACATAAACATAAAAGTAGACATAGATCACCAGCAATGGAAGATGATGATTGATCAGTTGTAGAATGGTTTCTAAAAATAATTTTTGAATCTTTTAAATCTTTCTTAAACATCCCCTGGAGTGAATCAAAGGTTTGGTGGTTATTTTCCCTGAATATCAGTGTTGTGTCCAAGTCCAAGGCCAGGGCTGGATCATGAAAGGACAGGACCAAGGCTGGATTACCCAATGACACAGACAAAGCCTGAATTTTGTGGAATAGAAAAAATATGAAGCGCTTGTTTAGTTGTTATATGTATATGTGAAGTGTTGCTAAGTTATCATCAGTGCAGATGCATGAATCTACTTCAGATACGCCATACTTACCTATTCCCTTAAATGCCATTCGATCGCCACGCTCGAATACACCCGGCAAAAATTTCTCCTATAAAAGGAGAAAAAGTCTGCAACGCAGACTAGAGCCCCGCACGACAAGGAGGGAAACCCCGCCCTATACTATAAGTACCTTGCGTGCGTGGCTCACTCCCTCTTTCTTTTGCCGGCGCCCGAACCTAACGGTTGTGTGGCGCTTACGCTCAGTTAGAGTTTCTATACACCCAAACAGTAAAAGACTTTTCCCAAAAGTAGACAGAGGTCTCAGAACCCACGTCTCGGGACAAAAAGTAGACAGAGGTCTCAGAACCCACGTCTCATGACAAAAAGTAGACAGAGGTCTCAGAACCCACGTCTCATTACAAAAGTAGACAGAGGTCTCAGAACCCACGTCTCATCACAGAAGTAGGCAGAGGTCTCGGTACCCACGCCTCATCCGATCCCACAGCCATAACCAGACGGAGGTACGTTTCAGGCCCCACGTCTATATTATCCACCATAATGAGCCAAACAACTGGATCGAAAGACTCTCCCCGTCAGGGCCCCAATCAAGCCAGTAATAACACTTCCCAGAACAATACGAAAGAGGATGGAGCTATGAAAGATGATGGAGGAAAGAAAACCCCCAATATAGCCAGGTCTAAACGAGGTACAGGGTTCAAAATCCCCCTCAAAGGAAAAGTCAAGACCCCCTCCCAGGCCAAACCCAAGGGGAAGACAGCTAAAACCCCTACTCCGGACGAATTAACCCTCGGGACGTCCGTCACCTTACTGGGAAAGATACCGAAGGTTAAGGGGGCCGAGTTTTCGAGACGATTCCCGTCACCAAGAAAGCGAAGATGGGGGAATCAGGGAAGGACGTAAAAACGGGTTTTCATCCCCCTGACGACACGGACATTGCCTCGGCGGCATGGTTCATGAAGATGTTCCAGGCGGCGCAAAAATGTATGAACTTGTCGAATCAGCCGATTGCAGGCGACACCAGCGCCCCTACCAGATCAGCGGCGCAGACCAAAACTCGGCCCGACAGCCCAGGCGCCCCGACGCCGGACGGGCCGCTGAGGCGTGACGGAGTACCGGCGAAGCGGCCACGGCCAGGACAACGGGACATTGAAAGCCGTACTCGGGGGAGAAGCCCGAGTACCTGTCATGCTCCCTCTATTGATATAAATGAGGATGATTCAAACTCTGAATATGGCTACCATCGGCCCATAGCATCCCGCAAGCGAAAATGGGCAGACTCTTTGCTGTCTCAACTTTCCACTTCAGGATCAGAGAGACAGAGCATTGCTAGCGGTCGTTATGAGAAGGAGGGGGTTTCAGTGATTAGTGAGGGTTTTTCTTCAGCTAATTTTGCTTCCAGACCCAGCTCTCGCCATGATAGCGTAGAAAGCAAGCCTGTTTCGGCTGCAGATTTGATTACGAAATACTGCCCCCAGCTTAAGGCAGAGACTACCGACTCAGAGGAATCTAAGCCTATTTTCTGTCTCGATTCGGAGCTTGGGAGACAATCTGTCAACTCAGCTGCGGTGAAGCTTGACAAACCCTTCTCATCCTGCCTGAATTACCTTAATGACAGGGGAAGGGACTTACGCCCTACCAACAGAGTGGTTAAGAAGCATTTTCGCTTTGGGGAACGAGACTTTAAGCACGCTTTCAAGACTCCCACAGTCCCAGATGCAGCCTTTTGTGTTGGTGATGCTAAGGCTAAGAGATCGCGCTACTCTAATCAGAATCCACTCGGGTCACGTAGATTTAAGCGTATGGAGAGTCAGTTGACCTCTATTGACCAGGCAGCCAGGGCATCTATGCGCCTAGCAACCTATCACACATATCTTTTGACAGCCTTTCGGGAATCTGAGAGACTAGGTATCTCCCCAGAGGATCGCAGAGACATATGGGAGTGTGTTCTGAAGATTGCAGAATACCAGTTTGAACAGGCGTCGAGAACGGCCATACTTTGCACGAGAGCAAGACGTTCACAGGTCATTGACCTACTTCAGATTGAAAAAATGCTACTCGACTACTCGAAAGACTGCCAGCCTGGGGGGATGACCTTTTCAGTGGTCGTTTTCAGGAAGTTTTAGAATCTTCCATCTCTGCCTCTTCCACGGCTGATAAGACAGTGTACAGGTTGTCTTCACATTCTTATGGCCAACGTTCCTCCTCACGTCAGCAGGCCTCTGGGCCGAGTAACCAGCAACCGCAAGGCCCCCCACAACGCGAGGTCAGGGATAGGAGCCCCCAGACCAATCAAAGGACCCCTACACCCTTTCGGGGTCGACGCAGATTGTCCCGCGGTTCTCAGTACCCCCCTAAACACTTGTGACTCCTTGGCCGGACCGTTTTCCCCAGACTTACACGCCCCCGTAGGAGGAAGGCTCATTTTCTTTGCAAAAAATTGGAGCCTCATAACAAGAGACAAATTAATTCTCAGGATAGTGTGGGAGGGATATCGGGTCGAGATCGACCCAGATTATCGGGATGCGTTCGCACAATTAACCACCTCTGCCCTCCCCCACTCTCTCGAAACGAGAGAGGCTCTTTTAAGGGAAATCAACGAACTGGAGAGAAAGCGTGCAATTTCCAAGGTGCCCTCCAGCCGAAAGATTGTTTTGTCAAATGTCTTCCTAATTCGGAAACGGTCCGGAAAATTCAGGATGATCCTGAATCTAAAGAAACTAAACAGGTTCATCGAAAACAAGCCATTCAAGATGGAATGCCTCTCCAAGATCCTGCCCCTGCTTCGCCCCCACGAGTGGGCGGCATCTATAGACTTATCGGACGCGTATCTTCACGTTCCAATAGCAAGGTCCTCTCAGCATCTCCTAGGTTTCGCAATAGGAGGGGACACTTACCAGTACCAGGCCCTCCCTTTAGGCCTTCTCATAAACTGGGAAAAATCAAGATTGACTCCAACTCAGACTCCGGATTTCCTTGGAGCATTTATAGACATCCCGAGTCAGGTGGCAGCCCCCCTTCCCCACCGGGTTCAGAGAATGAGAGCAGTCGCGGAGCAACTCCTGTCCAGTCGTCTCTCGACTGCGAAGACTTGGCAGATTTTTCTGGGACTCTTAGCAAGCTTAGTGAATACAGTTCCCCCTTGCAGACTGAGGATGAATTTTCACATAAACAGTTTGGAGATGATTGCGGTGCAGTTAGCCCTCCAACACTTTGCATCCGAGATAGTGGAAAAGTGTGTCCTGATAAAGTCAGACAACCAGACGGTGGTAACATATCACATAGCAGACTTCTTATCGAGGGGGCGCTATCTCCCCTCGGAATGGATGCTCCACGAGGCTGTGGCCAGGGAGATATTCAATCATTTCGGCAACCCACAGATAGATCTATTTGCCTCAACACTACCAGGGACCCAGCACTACTACCCCGAGCCCAACAAACTGAGGCTCACACTGTGGCCCATTACAGGGCAGCAGCAATCAAGGCTGGACTTTCTGAACGGGCTGCCAATTTCTCAGCAGCAGAACGTTTACGGTCTTCCACACGATCAACCTACGACTCCAGACTCAGTCACTATGTGAGATGGTGTCGGCAGGCTAAGACTAATCCATGCAGGGCATCTGTAGGTGAGATTGCTGAATTTTTTATATCTTTGTATGACAAGAATTTGGCATGTAATACTATTCGGGGTTACAGGTCTGCCATAGCTGTCCTACACGAAGGCTTTGACAATGGTGAATCTGTTTCCTCGTCTATTTTTCTGTCACGGTTATTAAAGTCCTTCTTTCTTAACAGACCCAGTAGAAGGCTTCTTGCTCCTGCTTGGAGCCTTCCCCAGGTGTTAGTCTCCCTCAGTCAGCCCCCTTTTGAGCCAATGCATAATGCATCTTTGCGGGATTTAACCATAAAAACTGTTTTCCTTCTGGCAGCGGCTTCTGGTCAGAGGCGTAGCTCTATCCATGCTCTTACCACAGCTCCTGGGCATATTCGTTGGGAGAAAAACAAGATTAGACTTATTCCTCATGGCCGTTTTCTTGCTAAGAACCAACGGGAGTCCTCTCTCCCTCTTGAAATTGTTCTACCATCCATAAGTTCCTTTTCTTCAGTTAGGGAGGATAGATTTTGGTGCCCGGTAAGAGCATTAAAGAGAAATTCCAGTAGTTGCAGTAAACACTGATTTCATGAGACAGTCTGTAAAACAAGGCTTAATTGTCAGTATATCACCGAGGATCTAGATCTGGTACAGTTACATTAACTGAACTTTGTGAAATCTTGAAATTTATGCTGAAAAATGTTCACACCGAAGATCCCCAACACAGATAAGCGCACGTGGGACAATTTATAATTATTGCTTAGGGCGTCGGGCCCGACGCCCTACCCGATTCCTGTGCTTATTTGCTGATTTCTCAGCAATTTCACAATTTCTTCCAGAATTCTTTGGCACATGCGTTTTATTTATACAAACAGACACTTTGGTGGTCATTTCATTGGATTCTGTACGAACTCATTTTGATATCGTTACCAAAACTAGCATTTACCTTTAAAATGGTATCTTGATAAGACTAAACAATTTCGTGCTTCCGATCAACTTTTTGTTAGTTTCATTCCCCCTCACAGGGCTGTCTCGCCGGATACTATCTCTCGTTGGATTGTGGAGGCAGTGAAATCTGCTGGTGATCCAGTCATCATTCACCAGAACATTAGAGCCCATGACACAAGAGGATTGGCTGCTTCCTGGGCCTTATTCAAGGGCGTACCCATGGAGGATATAATGAAAGCGGCATATTGGTCCAACGCTAATACATTCACATCCTGCTACCTCTCGGATGTCCTCGGTGATGAATCCAAGTTTGCGAGGGCCACCCTGTCCGGTCCCCATCGCTAATCCAAGGTATGAGTTTAACTTTACAAGCTTGTCATTAGTATCTTGTATAATAGAATTGATCTGTAGGGCCTCTTGGCTTTGACCTTTGGCCTGACCACCTCCCATAGTTGTTTCCGTGGGAATCTGGCATTTAAGGGAATAGGTAAGTATGGCGTATCTGAAGTAGATTATGTTGTTCAGTAGTGAACACCATATCTACGAAGTAGCCATACTTACCTATGCTACCCTCCCACCTCCCCTCTTTCTGTATCTGAGGTTTGTTTGCCTAAGAAAGAGGAAGTGAGCCACGCACGCAAGGTACTTATAGTATAGGGCGGGGTTTCCCTCCTTGTCGTGCAGGGCTCTAGTCTGCGTTGCAGACTTTTTCTCCTTTTATAGGAGAAATTTTTGCCGGGTGTATTCGAGCGTGGCGATCGAATGGCATTTAAGGGAATAGGTAAGTATGGCTACTTCGTAGATATGGTGTTCACTACTGAACAACATAATTGGCTTTGACATCAAGCGCAAAATAGAAAGCCAAAAAAAAAGTTATAAAAGAAGGGTGTAATCATATAGATAGATGGGCCCAATCAACAGTCAATTTTCTCTATTTCAATAATTTTTTCCCAGTCTCTCAGCTGGAATCCTTCTGTGCATCTTATCTCTCTTTATCCTCCATATTTTGACACTCATGAAGAATATCCATGAAAGAATACTATTTTGTGGTAAGGAGAATAATGCAGAAAAAAATATAGAAAATCTTTAGAAAAGTAACATTGTCATATCAAGTACAAATAACTTACCAATGTGGTAGAGTGAATGTTGTTTGGACTAAAGGTTTTAGGTTTAGATCCCAGCAGGATCATCCCAAAGACTTTCATAAATTGGAACATCCACATTCACTCGAGTTAAGAAAGGTAATGGTATTGTAAGCCCAGTGTTGGTGTTTGAAGCGCAATTTGGATTGTCGTTCCTGCTCCAAAACCTATTGGCCCGAATTCACAAAGGTGGATTTGAAACCCCCCCCCCGCTGAGTCCATGGTTAATGCAGATTTCCTGTATAAATTACGCTTATTTTACCGCGTATCGGGCGCGTGTATAAAAAAATGTCCAATTCTGATGCGCGCCAAATCGACACCTGTTACCATGGTAAGATACGCTATTTTATTCATGAGTCTACTGCTTGAAGAGTGGACTCATGAATAAAAACAGTGGACTCATGAATAAAATAGCGTATTTAACCATGGTAACAGGCGTCAATTTGGTGCTGTGTGACAAAAGCGCGCATCAGAATTGGACATTTTTTATACATGCGCCCGATACACGGTAAAATAAGCGTAATTTATATAGGAAATCTGCATAAACCATGGACTCAACCGTGGGTTTTCAAAACCACCTTTGTGAATTCGGGCCATTATGAGTCTACACAAATGGTCCGTATCACAAAATTGACAGCTCAACACTGCGAGAGTGACTTTTCAGGAACTACTTCATTTTATGTCTGGTGCTTTGCTCATATAAACATTGACCGTCATCAACACCGAACTTGAAATCCCAGAATGATAGCAAATCATACCATGCAATGATGTGCTATCATTAGGGGAGAACAGTTTTATAAAGTGGCTACCCTAAAATGAAACATTTTTTTATTTTGCTATTACATACAAGACATTTCTAGAGATTGGTTGTGGACAAGAAGTTCCTAAGTTTATTACTGTGTATTAACACTAGCTACATGTAATAATAATCATATATTTCCATGGGATTCACATTCATGGAATTACAATTTTTTTTTTTAAAGTATGACATGGTTTCTAGCTTTACCTGGTGGTGTTTGAAAGCATTTATGTGGGTTTATTATGGAAGAATATATACCCTGGGGGAAGGGACTTAGAGCAACATCCACATTGAGACCTCTGCTGTCAAGCAATTCAGGGGCCCGTTTCATAAAAGACTGGCAACTGTTGCAACTTTGCCAATTTGGCAACTGGCATGGAAAAATTGTGATTTGCTGCTGAGCCCTGTTGCCATGGTAGCTGTCATTATAGCAAAATTACAACAGTTGCAAGTCCTTTATGAAATGAGCCCAGGTCTTAGCAACTATAGGTGTCTTTAGAACATGTCTGCCTGTTGCAAATTTTATATCAAAAGTTTTCTGATAAAGAAAATGTTGCAGCTATTTTTTTTTACGATTCCGATGTAGTTCTCAACCAGAGTCGCAGCTTTGTTACACCAGTATTTATATTCATCTGTATGTGTACTAATATGCTGGTATTACCCATGTGCAAAAATGTATTCTCTCGTCTTGAGTATACTTGGGTGGTATGGGGGGTTTTTCAGAGAGAACTGTACTCCATTTTTTTCATTTCAAATCACCTTCCTTGTTTTATTAAAAACAAATATCATCACTTAATTTGCAGTTTCATGTATACACTCTAATTTTTTTTTTCTTAACAAATAAAGAATTTACCTGCCCTTTCACTTTTAATAGTAATTATTTGTTTACGTTCATGCTAATTATAATGAATTCAGTGGTTCAGAGTAAATGAAGGAAGAAGTAAGAATTAATTCTTTGGCATTTGATCTAAATAAATTCAGCTGCTTAAAAATTTGTGAGTGAATTAAATTCTGTTCAAGAAAAAAGTTAAAGAGAAAGTAGCATCACTTGAGTGTATGTAATAAGGGCTTATTTAGATATGGCATGGCGAACCAAGAACATTGTGTGTGTCAATGAATTTTGATGAGATCTACAAGTATATGCTACTGAGACAGGACTCGTTTTTATAGTTGCCTGACTGCAAAAACCTGTGGAACAATTGGATTAAATGATACAGAAAATATGTTACAAGGTTGCCAATGCAAATTTTTAGACATCACACTGCTTTGAAATAATATGACTGGACGAATACATGCATACGAAGTGGGTTGGTTTGTAGTGCCATGTCTGAATAATGCGAATGTGTGTTGGGAGGGTAGGGTTCTCTGTCATATCTCAATGGATGGTGGTTCCTAAAGCTCTTCGGAAATCACACATGACTTTATGTGCAACTTATGTCCCTTCTTGTGAAATACTGTTACTGCTTATTTTCCTGTTTTGACACAAAATTAACATAAACTTTGCATTCCAACTGTTGGCGTCCATCCGAACCGGCGTATCGGTCAATTTAGGTAAATAAAATAAATTTTTAGATTTTTGCAGAAATTGAAAGTCCCATTCCATATATACTTAAATTTCTAGGCAGCAATTTATTTTAGTTCCTGAGATCTTTGGGTATTTTCAGAGTGCAAATTCCATTGGAAATGTGTACTGTAGCAAAGCAAAAAACAGCTGCGCGCACTTAATATGCAAATGTGTGATCGGCCAAACTATCATCTTGTGCAAGAAAGGTTTCGAGTCGTGCCTTACAAACATCTTTATGAAATGTTCCCCAGGGTCAGTATTCAATTTGATATTGAAATTAAGTATTTTGCTCAAGGAAAATAAATATTCATCTTTGGTATTCAATTGTATTTTGGGGGCTAAGTATGTTGTAATTCTAAGTAAGCTGCCAAACTGGCTTAACTCTGGCTTGCATGCAATTTACAAACGTGCAGTCATACATTGCATACGCGCAGTCATACATGCACAGATGGATAAATTGTGCATTTTTTGGCTTTATGACATCACAATGGTTATTATTACTGTAATTATTTTGCTTAAATTTGGCTTGATAAAATACCTACTGATCTGAATACAAGTTTATGCATCTTGCTCAGCCAAGCAAAATGCTCAGTAAAATACTCAATCCTTTCAATTGAATACCAGTCCCAGCCTTGATATTTAGTTGGATTTACTTCCTCCATATTCTATCCCCCCATCTTTTAAAAAAAAAATGACTTTTCTATCTCCATCTTTCCACTCTTTTTCCCCCTCTGTATCTTTTCAACTACCATTATAAACCCAGCCCATGTTTAAAGTTAAAGAGGTACTGTAAAATCTGGTGAATATAACACGTCATTCAAAAACACAAAATGACACAAAATTTAATATCTTGTTCTTTATTATTCTTGTTATTTCTTGGACACATCCAGTTCTAGAAAAAGAAGAAATTGATAATGACCTGCATTTTAATATAAACTGATACATATTTCACTAAACAAGAGAAATCAGAAAATGAACAAAATATTGACTGGAATGGATCAAGGCAGAAAAACCTATTGAGATGAAGAACATTTTTCATCCAAACTTACTAAGCTTTTAAGTTCAATTAAGATAAGTCTAGCATTTCATTAACCAAACTGGTCATGAAAATATTGAAACATGGTCTCATCTTGGATAAAATGCAATCTACTGAAAGCTGAATTCGGTAAAAAGTCACTATAAGACCTATAAAATTCTATGGAAGAGATGTGTTGATAATGATTTTCATGTTAGCTACATGCCTATCACATTTTGGTGACTAAATATGACTACTCTTGAATTCATTTATTAATGCACCAAATCCCCATTATCTATAACTAATTTGACTTTTTTCTTCAATGATAAAATATAATTTGTTTAAAATAAATCTTAGATGTACAAGTGTGAAGTACTTAAATCAAAGTGAAGGAATATATATATTTTTTGACAACTTACATTTACAAGTGACTATGACATTCTGTCCAGCATGCAATAAATCTAGATCAAATTAATATCAGAATATTACCTCTTACAGAAGTAAACCTACAGTATTCTTAAAGCATTATTTTTCATGCCTTTACAAGTACTAGAACAATATGTTATGGATTGCAATACACAAACATACATGTACAACAGTCTCTCAACTACGGCAGTTGCAATACATTTGGAATATTTAACAATACTACAAGGAAACATATAAAAACAAACAAACAATACATTACTATATGATCCAAGAGTTTGAATTATTGGTTAGACATATAAACCAAGACCGACAAATCATCATAATCAATTGATGATATGAAGTCAAATTACAAATGAATTCAATTTATTATCACCAGAAAGTATAAAATACAAGAAACAGATGACATTTGTTCCAGGCTTTATTTCATCAGAGATATATGGTTAGGGTTGCAATAGGGTTTTTTGCTAGGTTTAGAATAAGGATAGGGTATAGTATTAAATCCATGGTTGAAGTTGGTCATTCCATTTGAGTATGGAATTAATAGCGGAGCAATTGTCAAAGCAAATCTCATAGAACCATATATTTAAAACAAACTGAATTTTAAGGGAAATACTCCATACAATGTAAGTTTATAAGGAAGTCCTCATTGCCTATCACTATACCTATTCAGTACTTTTCTGTAACATTATCTGCAACATTGTATCGATCCCATTAACTTGCTACTGACTCTAAAGTTAGGCTTTACAATGTTTAAAACATTTCAGATAAATTTCCAATGAAATACATAAACATACACATCTTTTAAAGGTAAATCTGACTCTGAAATTATCTAATATTAAATGAAAAAAAAGTCAGATGTAACTGATAATCCTACAAATTGATTTAAAATTTTAGGCTTTCATTGTTGTGTAATGTAGAATGTCTGTAATTTGGTGACCGATTATTTCATTAGCTTTCTATTTCATTTGTATGTGTATTCATAAGGTAAAATCTCCAATGTTTCCATTCCTGATCCATGAATGAGGAAAAATAATTGACTCTTCACAAAATGATAAAAACCATCATCCATGTAACTACTTTGGTACAAGAGAGAGTGTTTATTTTACACACAAATACTTGAATACCGCCAGCACTTGAAATGGCATGCATGCTAATCCAATACACAAAGTGACATGGGCTAACTTGGATACAGCCTTGTAAATTCACAATTACGTTTCACAAAAATATGGAAAAATAAAAATGTCACCTTTGTATTTTGGATTCTATTTTAGTGTCCTGTTTTCTCAAGTTCTTTGTGTATTTCATTTCACCAACACTGGGCTCTATGAAGATGTCAGAACTGCCATTTCTTGTTTTGTTTCATGATACAAACATAAAATATACAAGGGATTTTAGTCATACTCAAGTGTTAATCAGACAAAAATAGTACGAAGAAAACAATCAAGTTGTCTATAAACTATTCTCAAAGAAACACTCCTTTTGAATCATACTATAACATGACCCATGACCAAACAAATACTATCAATCCATACAGATATATGACTAATCTTTTCTTCAATTAAGAATAACATAATCAAATGATAACCGTGACATTTTCAATGTCTCATATAACTGCTGATATGTACAATATTAAGTGTGACAACATTAAGACATCAAAGTGAGTTTGAAAAATAAGATAAATACAAGTATAATAAAGCACAGAGATGAGAGAAGCCAAGCTTTGTAAGTGCAATAATTGTGTCCTATACAACAGGGGAAGTGGAAAAGTAATAGTCATCTTCAAGCAGTAGCTGCTAGGATAGGAGCGTTGTGGCCCAGTGGATTAGTCTTCGGACTTTGAAACAGAGGGTCGTGGGTTCGAATCCCAGCCATGGCGTAATTTCCTTCAGCAAGAAACTGATCCACAATGTGCTGCACTCAACCCAGGTGAGGTAAATGGGTACCGGTAGGAAGTAATTCCTCAAGAAGCTGTGTGCGCTATGAACGCCTAGCTTAGCCGGGTAATATAGGAGCGCCTTGAGCACCTAACAAGGTGGATATGTGCGCAATATAGATATCCTATATTATTATTATTATTATTATTGTACTCACTCTTAAAGAGTATTGAGAGGAAATGTAAATATTATAGACAAAATACTTTATAATTAAATAAAAGTAATGATCTGGTTGGCCTATATAAAGTGTCTGACTTAATTTCAACAATATTTTGTAAATGACAGAATGCTCACTTTGACAATAGACCTGTTTACCGATACATATTTTTTCAAAACAGATTATTCTATATAATATAAGCTAAAATAGCAACAAGTAATGTATGCAAAAAGTATCATAATTTGTTTCATATGAAAACCTACAGGTTAATGGATACCTTGTAACAGGGATCCAAGGAAAGGAACATCCATAGCTTTCAATCACATTAACAGGCCTATTGATGAAGTTCAAAAGTAAACCCAATGAAATAGTAGTGTACCAAATTTTTAACATATAAATGCATTTAAGGTGTTAATTTCCAGCCAGGCATTTCAATATTTGGCTACCAAATATATACAAATCTTTGAAGACCAAAGTGTTAACATAAAAGGTTATAAAGAAGAAAAAGACAGTTTTTAATTTAATACGCGCAAGATGTTTTAGCATCTTACATAAAACATAAAAGTACATTCCAGTTGTTTCATTTTGTATATTTTTGTTCTAGAAATGAGGCTGTTACACTATTTCAAGAATGGATTGCAAAATGTGCTTTGATTTCAAATCCAAGTAGTTCACTTTAGAAAAATATCACCTCCCAAGTAATGAAAGGAATGTATCATATACAAGTAAAGTGACTATTACAGGCAAAAGATCATCTATTACTATTAAAGCAATGGAAAGTTAGAGAAAATCTTGTTTGCATGATCAATACATGCTAAAATTTAAGCAATTTATAAACTACAAATATAATTTGGCAACAAAGAAACTGGATTAAAAGTTTCCTCTAACAAGTTTTCACTACACATACATTGATGTGGTAGAGCATTACCTATTTATTTCTCAACCCTGTCATTGTGCAAAGTTTCATTTGAATCTTTTCAAGTTGAGCAACCAACTTGCAACTGTGTAATGATGAAATAGTAAATGGGTTAAGATTATGATATCACCTTTTCCAATAGATTCCAATGATATTAGTTGTGGTATAGGTTCAGGATGATTTTATTTGTTAGTTTCAAGCAGTACACCGTGTCATAATGACCCAATTCAATAGACTATCCTTATTTCCAATTCCCAAAGATGACATCATTTCTTTCTTTTTTTATACAAAACTGTTGCAGATGGAAATAGGTTTAATGACAGATCACTACAGTAGATGATATTGGTTATTGTCACTCCACCACAGGCAGGTTGTAACGCCTTGATTATTAGTATGAGATACAATTGACCTATACAGAGCCATTATCTATTACAGAATCTGTACAGACTCTCTCTTTGTAAATGTGTCAAATCTATGGCAACTGCATGCGCTAGGGGTCATACATAACAAGTATTAACCAAGTTCTGTGTGGCGAGAAGGGTAAATGCTGATAAGCTGTAGGTTTGGTGTATAAGAGGTTTAGTGTAAAAAAAAACTAATGTCTACCACATAGCAATGAAGCAATTGCACGAGACCAGTTTGATTGAGGATGTCCCATGGAGCGAGGAAGATTTTCCAATCTTGTTAATTGTGAACCTAGTGTGAACAGTCCCACTGCTTGTTATGTCTTCTCTGTACACATGCCCTGTGGCTTGCCAGATGATGGTATGAAGGTGCGTTTACATTGGGACCTTTTCTTCAGGGAGAGGAGGATTTGGCTGGGGGTCTGGTGTCCTCTCGTTTGCAGTGCTCTGAAGAACATCCTCAAAACTTGACTCCTCCTCTGGTTTCTGTCCTGAAACTTTGGTCTGCTGGGCACAATATATATCAAGAGAATAATTAGAGCATCTATTGGAGAGTAACCTTCAGAGATACAATTATATTCAAAATCAATTTGAACTTTTTATAAATGGTTTACATTAGATTTAAATTTATGATTGCATGTACAGAAATATTTTCCTGTTGATAATGGGTAGCTAGAGGATCTGGGGAGTGACTTGTCAGATGTTATATCTGACAAAGTCTGTTTTATCTGACAACTGTAATAGTGCTTCTTGGCTAATCAAATCAAGAAAAGTTGCCAGATCTGACAACTTGTCTGATGATAAATGTTGATGAAATATTCCCCTGGGTTAGGTTCTATACAGTTGAAACCAGGAATACAAAGACCAGCATCAAGAAGATCTTGCCTAATATCCTTCTATTTTTTTTTATTTCAAAAAGTTTTTTCTCTCTCTCTAGTGTTATTTAAAAACCTGAAATAATAAGATTTGTGCAGTAAGAAGTTCATTTTGATGGCTCTGATGACCCCATACCATGTACAATGGCCCTCTCAAACTGCATGCTGAACAAACATGAGATAAAATATTGAAATTAAAAAAATCCGAGGCAATCAGACTTGTGAAACTGGTCACTAAACTCTGTCTCAAACATTGGTAAAAGTTCAATGATAGGGAATTTCTCATAAGTCTGTGACATCATGTCTTATAGCAGGAATCTCACTATTTTGCTTTCATTGCAGCCTTCCTGCATTTCTTTCAGTACTTTCTTTTGTGATGAATTGGTAATGAAAAGCCTGTTGAAGGATTCCTGCGGGAAAGATGTGACTCTGACTTTTGAGAAGGTGCCTTTATATTTAACAATATTCTCACATCCCACATTGTATTTCTTTTGCCCATAATAATAATAGGCATTTATATAGCGCCATCTATCTAGAAATATTCTATTCCGAGGCGCGTTGTTAATATTATTATTACCCTGGCTTTAGCTCAAGCTGCCTTTTTAGCCCATGTAAACATAAATTTCAATACATATTTGAATTCTGCATAAAATTCCTTTTCAGGTGAAAATTACAAAAAACATTTGTTCAACATTTCATAAGGTAAAGCATTTTTTAAATTACACTATTATGATTTTTTTTTTTAAATACAGGGAGTAGTAATGGTTGATTAATGAAGAAATAAGAGCTCTCGTCTCTGGTACAGCAAAATTATTAAATTGAATACAAGAAATGAAATGAAACACTCATACAGAGTCACATACAATGCAAAACATTTTTGATGAAATCTTTCATGAAGCATTATTATCTGTCAACTCAATCAAACTTTGAAAATGAATAAATAAAATTTAATAGAGGACTTTAAGAGCTAGTATTACAAAGAGCTGTTCCATACCTTTAGTGTTGATGCCGTTGATGATACTTTCTCCTCAAATGATTTGAATGCTGTAGATTCTCTGACCTCACCAAGTTTCTTTGAGACAGCTGAACCAAAGCTACTGAAGGCTGCTCCTGTCTTCTGACCTGCACTCTGAAACCCTGTCTTGGTCTTGTTATATCTGAACAAATGCAATATATTGATGTATATATTCAATTGATCATTCATAAATAAATTGCGTTCTATAGAGCCAAAGAATTCTTTTTATTAATTTTACTCTACTTCAATAGAGAGTTCAAATTGTTTTCTACTGGCCGTAAAATATATTTTTTTATCAGTTTTTCCTTTGATTATCAACTTGTATCTCATTATCAAAAGGGGATTAAAGTCATCTCTAGAAGCAGATTACTGTTTACACTTTACCATGAGATATTATCAATCATGACTGATTGATTACTTTAGTAAATTCCTAAATTGAGAGTGATAAGGTGCAATTAAAATGCCATGGAGATGCATTATTTGATAAATTCAGGACATGGCCAAGCAAAGCTGAGAACATTGTGAAATAACTTTTGCATCATCATATATGTCATCAAGTACCATATTATGTTCACTTATTATACATGAAATGCAATACAAATTCATTCATATTTTTACATTAAAATGGAACATACATGGGTATGAAAAATGTAATGTTAGTATGACTATTAAAAAAATCAAATGATATGATAATTCAGTGTATGAACTATTTTGTTAAAAAACTACAGCAGATGTACTAGATGTCCATGCACATGGGCTGATAATGATGCAATATTTAGCAAAATGAGAAAAAAGAGGGAAGTGTTATTTGAAGATGAATCTTTGAATGCAATGAAGAATGGTCCTATCTCCACAAATATGGTGGCTTGAGTTGAGCAGCTACCTCAGTTGCTGAATGTATCGTGATATCCTTTAAACATCACATGTACATAGAAATGAAAAGAGTGTGACCAACATGAATTATTGATACCAGTTGAAAGATGTTCAAAATCCCAAATTATGACGTTTACATTCATTCGAATGTCCTCCACAATAAGAGGAACTGAGTACCTTGGCACTTGAAAGTTAGGAAGTATCCTACATATATATGTAAATTCAATAATTTCATGGCACATTAGTTAATGGTTCAAGTACTGTATGTGCTAATTGCTATTATACATGCATTAGAAGTCAATTATATCCAGTAATGAATTTCAGTGAAAAATGGTAAAAAAAACTTTAACAGACATAACATGAAAAAAAAACATGCTTCAGAAATTTATTCATAGACGATGATATCATTTGTTGTGGTAAAATAATGACTCAAAGGAAAGTGAGAAGATTTATATCAAAATTCATGGGCACTAACAGTTCAAAGCTTATTCATTGACTACAATGTAACATCTCATTTAATGATAGCTTAAAGTTATGCTTAATGCTTATGCTTAATTGATAAGTTAGATATTAAAGCTTTAAAAGAAAGCATGTTATCATTTGAATTTAGAACCAATGAATACATGTAGCTAACAAACTACATTAATCCATTCTCTTTCTTTCAGTTTGATCAAGTTCACATTTAACTGTGTGTTAGCATCCAAAGGTATTATTTTTTCCCATAACTACTGTAGCACATACTCTACTTGAGAACAAATTCTGGGTCAGTATTATGGGATTTATCCTGTTTACAATACACCTTGATAATAAACAAGGCAAAAGCAATTTTGTGTCTTGCCCACGTATAAAAATAACCAGAAATATCGTGATTCGCGAGGGCATGCAACAGAATTGTATCAAAACTTCATTGTAATATGACTGGGATGGAATAACACTTGCCTTAAGAGCCTTGCACGTAAACTTTAATGTTGACCTGAAAATGACCTTTGACCTTATCATGTGACCTCCGACTGCAGCATAACATGCAGGTCCCCCAAGTCCATCTACCATCCAAGTTTGGTTGAAAAGCACCTTACGGTTGCGGAGTTAGGTAAGGTTGACCTGAAAATGACCTTTGACCTTAGCGTGTTACCTCTGACTGCAGCATAACATGCAGGTCCCCCAAGTCTATCCACCATCCAAGTTTGATTGAAAAGTGACTTACGGTTGCAGAGTTAGGTGTCATAAGAGAGTCTTGCATGTAAACTTTAACGTTGACCTGAAAATGACCTTTGACCTTATCATGTGACCTCCGACTGCAGCCAAACATGCAGGTCCCCCAAGTCCATCTACCATCCAAGTTTGGTTGAAAAGCGACTTACGGTTGCGGAGTTAGGTGTCATAGGAGAGTCTTGCATGTTAACTTTAACATTGACCTGAAAATGACCTTTGACCTTACCATGTGACCTCCAACTGCAGCATAACATGCAGGTCCCCCAAGTCCATCTACCATCCAAGTTTGGTTGAAAAGCGACTTACGGTTGCGGAGTTAGGTGTCATAAGAGAGTCTTGCATGTAAACTTTAACGTTGACCTGAAAATGACCTTTGACCTTACCATATGACCTCCGACTGCAGCATATCATGCAGGTCCCCTAAGTCCATCTACCATCCAAGTTTGGTTGAATAGTGACCTACGGTTGTGGAGTTAAGTGTCATAAGAGTCTTGCATGTAAACTTTAATGTTGACCTGAAAATGACCTTTGACCTTACCATGTGACCTCCAACTGCAGCATAACATGCAGGTCCCCAACTCCATCTACCATCCAAGTTTGGTTGAAAAGCACCTTACTGTTGGTGAGTTATGTGTCATTAGATTTGTGACGGACGGACGACATTTGGATCCCTAAGTCTCGCCTTCACCTCTGGTGGGCGAGACAAAAAAGGAAAACATTTTGGAAGGTTTTTAGCACGTGTCAAAAAGAATTCCTGACTTCTTATTTATCAGGTATCCTCTAAATCTTTCTCCCGTGGGGTGGGGGGGCCACTTACATTGACGAGTGGATACCACGCGCGACCAAAAAAACACGTAAAAAGGATATCTTCTTCAAGATAGGGCACGTTACCTACATAACGTGATAAAGGTGTCCAAAACACAAAAATATTGAAAAAAGGGTATCTACAGGTGCATTTCGCTCGGAAAAATATACGTGTTTAGGGTCAAATATGCGGGAATAAAACAAAATCAAAATGTTTTATAAAGGATGTCCTTTTTGCCCCAACACTGCGTGTTTAGAGTCTGATTTGGGTGAGGTGTGGAAGGTGGGACCGTACTAAATCAAAATAATGGTGTCTAAAGGTAAAAGTGACGGACACGTGATATAACAATAAAATATCTCTGACTCTGTACTTGTTAGGGGTTCATTTCAGGGAATACTTGCTTAGAGTTAGAGTATCGTTTTGTTTCCAATATTTGTAAAGGGGTGCATTTTCAGAATGCGGAAAATACATCGCTGTACTTGTTTAGGGACTCAGTTCTGGGAATACTTGCCAATAGTATTTGTTTCCAATAATTGTTAAGGGTAGGGTTTCACACACCAATACTTGGTTAAGGGGTGCATTTTGAGAATATGAAAAATCTGTGTTTAGGGTGCTTTTCAAGACCCCGTGGTCGCGCATGGTATCCACTCGTCAATGGAAGTGCCCCCCCCCCCCCCGGATCTTTCTGTACATTGTACATTACCAATATATGACATCATCTTGGATTAAAATTGTTAATTCCATGTATCACAATTATTATAAAAATATGGTATTCATGCTGGCATGCTAAATCAATTCAGTTAATAATAAAAGCACCTGAAGATGAAAATACATTCAAGTATGATGTATCTGTAATACATTACTGAATTTATTAGTTTTAAAACAGTATCTTCTCTGATTTCATGATGAATCCACACACTACATGAAGGCAGACTCTGTCAGTATCTTCAATCAAAGTCATCACCAACTTACAATTCAGACTGTGTTACAGATTCATTCCAAGTTTTTACTTTGGTACTCGTCCAAATATACCTAGAGAATTCCAGCAAAAAGCATAATGTCAATGAGAAGTTAGGAATTTTGCTCAAACCAAAAATGAGTAAATGTGAGTCTACAAGGATATTCAATTTTACTGCTTTATTCATTCAATATTAGATAGCTGCATATTCACTTCCTATCAACTTTATTTTGTTTAGTAATAGTATTAATTAATGAATGCATACTGCTATAAACCACAGTACTAGAATTGTATCATGAGCTGAATTTACAGCTTGAGATAATGTACCTGAACCAAATTTGCACTGCCATAATCAAGCTGCAAATGGATTAAAACATATATGTACGATGACTGAATCATTATCTTTATTTAATAGCTGTATCATTGAGGCCATGAACAGCACTGAAAATGTAAGCTGACTCTGCAGTTGTGACAGCCTGTGCAAAAAGATTATAACTTTTGCTTCTAATAATGTGTTAGCTCTCATTTCCATTCAAACATAAAATATCAGTTGGCAAGCAAAGTTATTGATGACTTTTATACATGTATGTGCCATTCTTCTTGCATAATTCACATCTAGGAGTACATCAAATTGATGGCCGAAAGTCACAACTCATACAATAAATAGTCGAAATACAAAAATATTCTAATAAATTTACCTCATGCCTCACCCTCAACAAAAGGTGAGCATATATGGGAATTGTGATCTTTTCAACATACTTTTTAAGCACCCCCTCCCCTTTCCAGAAAAGGGGGAAATTGAGGGGTGGAGGGTGGAAACAGAAACAAAAAGAAGTTATGAAAAAGAGAAATAGCCAAGAAAAGGAAGAGGGTGTGTGTAGAAATAAGAAAAAAAGAGTGTTATAAAAATCCACTTTTAGTGATATTAATCTAAAATATGAAAATTTCTACCCAAACAACTATTATCCCCTCTTGAAAAGGGTATAAGTTTGTTGACCCATGCTGTATACAAATAACCAGCAAAATACACAAGCATATATAAAAACACCTGAGTGATAGTAAGGCCAATTGACAAAGCAATTAATTAAATTTGAAGAGAAACATCAGCATGCAAGTCCATCCACATTCAATATCTTGTATGTCTTGTCTTGATGTAGAAGCGTACTGATTTGAAATGTTTAATACATCATTCATAATTCTCCCTATCGCATAAAGCTTTCTGAATCTTGCCGCCTGTGGTGCTCTAATGTTTTCATTTGATTCTTGGGATATATATTGTAAACTTCTGGTTATGAGCACACGCTTACTTCACTCACATTTACGCTGAAGATACATGTATCATTTATTCAAGTTTACAATCTTTTAAATAAAAGGTATTTTACGATTCAACATGATAAATGAGGTTTTTCTCTGAAATGGCCCAATGCTGGGGCAAAGATGCCGAACATGGAAACTACATGTATGGGAAATATCCCTGGATGAGGACCGTTACTTGGGTCAGGTAAAATATAAATATTGGTCATGCATGAAGCCATCGTCTGGTGGCACACACCAGCCCTTCCGTTCGGCCTCAGCTTGGTCGCACTCTTCTCTGACAAGGCTTTCCTGGCAAGTGTTGCAATTTAAATGTACTTGTTTTATAGGTTGAACTTGTAGGAAAATTTCCTTTACTTAAAGTCTATTAATGGCAAAACAGACATTCTCCGAAAACTGGTCATTGTGTTGATAGATTTCTGCTCGTGAAAGGTACATGAATTATTACAAGGTTGGAAATGACAAGTTCAATGCGTTTTGCATACGTGTCTAAAGCATTAGTGATATCGCACCCCGCCGTAAAACTGGAAGTGCAAATGTACGTCCAAAATGCAATCAATCAGATATCGGTATTGCAGGTTGATGTCAGCTATATGTGAAAGGGAGAATTTAAACATAGGGGAGACAGGGGTAAGTTGGAACATGGGGTAAGTTGAAACACTGTAATTTTCTTTAAAGCCTGTAAAATAAATTTATGCAATACTGCCCTCAATTTATTGCTATTAATAATACAACAGTGTTGAATTATAATTGCAATAAATTGAGGGCAATTTTACAATGTTTCAACATACCCCATGTTCCAACTAAAGTAACCTCGGTCTCCCCTACTTTTTATCAAGCCTTGCTGCTGGTTAGTAGCAAAATGCCTGTTAAGTCAGAATTGCATGAATTTTATTTCAAGTAAATGCAACCATTCCTACAAATTGTTTGGGATATACAGTGGTGCTAAAAAGTTAGTAAACACCACCAGGAAATGCACTCCTTCATGCTGAGTGTTTATGTATAAAGTCAACACTACAATGTCCGGTGAGCCCAGAGAAACAAACTTTACTGAATGTAAACTTGGCAGAACTTTAAAGTATATTAATTTTCTGGTGAGGTTCACTAAATTTATAGCATCACTGTACAATGATGCTGATCATGACAAAAGACTTGGGGCTGGTCCATATTCCTGATGAAAGCAGAAGTCCTTGCATCGCATTAAAAAAAGCACAAATACCCTTTCTTAGTGGCGTAGACAATCTCATTCATCTTGAATCATCCTCACTTAGTGACTTTTCTGAGAACTTTTAAAAAAATTTGTGTTGATGTATTTGTCAGTGCTATTCACGGTCAAAGAATTATCATGGAGTTGGTGAACATTTTACAGCCCCTAAGAAGAATTATAGTATTCTACAATACAGCCTTTCCCAAGGTTGCTAGGCCTACATGTACATCATTCTGATATTTGCTTAATAATCAAGCTTCATAAGGTTTCTTTTTTATATATAATTACACCTATACAATTGCATTTAATGAAAGCATTAGATACAACTATGAGACGGCAGGAATGTGAGATTATTTCATGTTATACCCAACAAATGTCCAACATATAAAACACGATGCATAGATAATGCAAGACAGATCCTCATTCATATTCATATGTTTTGTTTAAATCCAGACTGATTTAATTCGAAACATCCAAGTTTAATTCAATCATGCGCGAGTAAAAAGTCTTAATAATTTAATATTCCAAGAGTGTGTTTCGTATTAGTCATGCACATATGCAGACTGAATAGAGTATTGTTCATTAAATGGGAAATATATTACACATATTTTGTTTTACACAATAGCTCCAAAAACACAGAGAATGAATGTCAAATTTGTATCAGAAACTAAAAGGGACATCTGTCTTGCTTCTTCATTGGACTAATAATCATATTGGATTGGTCTGGATAAAATCAAGATTCATCAGCCACATGATATGAATGGGGTCTATGATGATGCAAGGGAAAGGAGACGGAAGAAGAACCAACAAGCAACTAGAGAGGAATTATGGGAAGATAGCATTTAAATGATTAGCTTGCTGTACATACGCCTCTGATGATGTGATGGATTCATTCCACTCCGATATCTTGTTGGATGTATTCACAAAGCTAGAGGACAAAGGTCACGGTTAGCACAAGTTTAAATACATAGCCATCATCAATACACACAGAAAAGATAAACTAATGACAGTCAGGAATGAGGATCATAATATAGCAAAGTGAGCAAAGTTTGATAGAAAAGATCAATCAATGCACATTGATATTTATAGAATTTATTAAAGGTCAAGTCCAGCTCAGAAAAATGTTGATTTGAGTCAATACAGAAAAATCAGATAAGCACAATGCTGAAAATTTCATCAAAATCGGATGTAAAATACGAAAGTTATGACATTTCAAAGTTTCGCTTTTTAAAACAAAATAGGTATATGAACGAGCCAGTTACATCCAAATGGGAGAGTCGATGATGTCACTCACTACATCTTTTGTTTTTTATTGTTTGAATAATATACATTATTTCAATTTTTACGAGTTTGACGATTAGGACCTCCTTGCCTGAAGCACAAATTGTTAAAATAATGGAATTCCACGTGTTCAGGGAGGAATGAAACTTCAATTCATATGACAATGATGAGAAAATCAAAATATTTCATATTTCATAATAAAATACAAAAGAAATAGTGATGTCATCAGTTCCCTCATTTGCATACCGACCGATATGTGCATATCACTGTTTTGTGAAATGAAGCAAAACTTTAAAATGTCATAACTTTCGTATTTTACATCCGATTTTGATGAAATTTTCAGTGTTACGCTTGTTGAATTTTTCTCTTTTTATTCAAATCAAGTTTTTGTTGGGGTGGACTTGTCCTTTTAATGACATAATGCTGTTATTCACTCTTAACACAGATATATGTAAAGAGCAGATACATATTCATAGCTCTTTAGTTATAGAAAGGAATTTGGGCTTTTACTTTTCATATCAGAAATGATTGCAATTTTATTTAAAAAAAACATTGATATTAATAATTAACCATTTACTTGTCCAACGGTAGGTAAAAAAGCTGCCAGCAAAGATATGCAAAATGCATGATGCTGTCCGAAAATATGGGCTTTGACGAATTCTAGCAAAAAATCAAGTCCCCCGTGGCAATTGATGACTTTGGGGTGCAAACCTAATATAATCATTCTTTTAATGGAATAGATGTGTGCATTGATACTCCATTCACAAAACAATACAAGTATGTTATAAAGAAATATTAAAGAAATAAAACAATGGGAAAACATTTAGGGTTATGACAAACTAGTAAACCCAACTAAAAACAAGGTACAAACACAAGGAAAGACTTTCAAATAAATGAAAGTCATACTCATTAAGTTCAGGAAAAACATGAAAGGGGTACTCCAGTAACACTTGATAAAGTTCTATTTATCATGTTTTGGTTGGAGGTGTGTATTTATTAATAAATTTTGAAGAGAGAATGGGTTAACCATGTATTTCAGAAAAACATTTAAGTAATTTCTCAGAAATATAGAAAATGAAGATTATTAATCATATAAGTTTATTCATATTTAGGGAGAATATCATAGAAATAAAGAAAAAAAATTGCTCAACTGCAAAACATACCCTTACATGTCATGATAAAAACAACAGAAAAGTCAGACCCGTCCCATGCACTGATCTTGATGTACAGCACATGTTATTTTCATCATGATCAGACTTCAGCTAAAACCAGAACTTACTTGGGTTCAATAACAATATGTTAAACACTTCTTTCATATTAAAGTGCAATACACAAGATTGTGAAGAGAACTTGATGTTATTTTGATTAGAGGATACCTACGCGCTAGATTGTTTGAAATTTGACCATCCAGCCTTGACATCACCCTTGAGTACGGCTACAGGGGTGATTCCTAATTTTCTTCTGATCTCCTTTGCTTTCAACTCTTTGGCTCTTAGTGTCTGTCTCAGTGCTTCAACATCCAATTCAACCTGATGATCATAGAAGAATTGACAGCAATCAAAATTTTTATTCTAACACTATTACTAATTTTACTTCTACAAAAAATATAACAAGTGGAATGCCTCTGGCCGTCTCACCTGCATCACGCGGTTCAATATAGCAGCAGTGCTGACTTTGAATACTACTCTAACTCGCACAAGATGTTCAGTGATACATGGTTACTCTTATGTCCACTTTTTATGAACGAGACCAATAAACTTACAGAGATATGATGGTTATTCAACAAAAAACCCCAACATGGCCAAAGTTCATTGACCTTACATGACCTTTGACCTTGATCATGTGACCTGAAACTCGCACAGGCTGTTCAGTGATACTTGATTACTCTTATGTACAAGTTTCATGAATCAGATCCATAAACTTTCAAAGTTTTGATGGTAATTCAACAGATACACCCAATTCGGCCAAAGTTCATTGACCTTTGACCTCGGTCATGTGACCTGAAACGCGCACAGGATGTTCAGTGATATTTGATTACTCATATGTCCAAGTTTAATGAACTAGACTAATAAACTTTCAAAGTTATGATGGTAATTCAACAGATATCCCCGATTCAGCCAAAGTTCATTGACCCTAAATGACCTTTGACCTTAATCATGAGACCTGAAACTTGCACAAAATATTCAGTGATGCTTGATTACTATTATGTCCAAGTTTCATGAATCAGATCCATAAACTTTCAAAGTTATGATGGGAATTCAACAGATATCCCCAATTCGGCCAAAGTTCATTGACCCTAAATGACCTTTGACCTTGGTCATGTGATGTGAAACTCATGCAGGATGTTCAGTGATACTTGATTAACCTTATGTCCAAGTTTCATGAACTAGGTCCATATATTTTCTAAGTTATGATGACATTTCAAAAACTTAACCTCAGGTTAAGATTTCGATGTTGATTCCTCCAACATGGTCTAAGTTCATCGACCCTAAATGACCTTTGACCTTGGTCATGTGACATGAAACTTTAATAGGATGTTCAGTAATACTTGATTAACCTTATGGCCAAGTTTCATGAACTAGAACCACATACTTTCTAAGTTATGATGTCATTTCAAAAACTTAACCTCAGGTTAAGATTTGATGTTGACGCCGCCGCCGCCGCCGTCGGAAAAGCGGCGCCTATAGTCTCACTCTGCTTCGCAGGTGAGACAAAAACTATTGATTCTGCTGGTATTACTACAAGTTTGAAGTATCAATTTTTGAGATGAGAAGCTTCTACACAGCAAGATCTTCAGTCTGACGCGACAAGCCCCTTCATAGATTGATATATTCACCCGTTTTCCTCCAGTGTTTCATGTATACATCAACTACATGTATTGCACACGTACATGCTGAATTCTTACAGTATTACAAACATATATATTTTTGCAATATCCATTGATAAATTGACAATGCCACAGCATACATGTATGCACGATGATGTATTAATATACACAAAGGCAAGGGCATTCTATTGTAATAAAATGCAGTCTGGAGAATACAGTATGGCATTCACCACGACACCTGCATCAGGGAGTTTGAAGTCATTCACGCTTTGAAAGAGATTTAAAAATGTAGTCTAAGCCAGGGAATTCCTGATCTTACTATTATTTCAAAGTATGCCCCATTTTACCTCTTCTAATTGTCTGGCCATTCCTGGTCAGGCAATGCTTATTCA
Source organism: Lytechinus variegatus (assembly GCF_018143015.1). Classification (NCBI taxonomy): domain Eukaryota; kingdom Metazoa; phylum Echinodermata; class Echinoidea; order Temnopleuroida; family Toxopneustidae; genus Lytechinus; species Lytechinus variegatus. Next base: position 88,828,046 of record NC_054740.1, on the reverse strand, counting down.
TATACAGTGTACATGTAGGCCTACCTTTTACAGACTATTTAAAGTAAATATTCTTATATAGGTTTAATACGGCTCCAGGTTAATCTAGCTTGACTTTTCAAACACTTTGTGGAGCCTACTCTTGGCTTAAACCACCTGATAGAACTCTGTGATTTTTTTCTGACTGGATTTTGTTCAAACATTCACTTGACTTCTTCTCTATTTTTTTTTTTCGTTCAAGAGAGGTTAGATTTGCATCAAAAACTGACATCAAACAAGAAAGAGCACAATACCTCTGCTAGTTCTGTTTTAAGTCTTTCCCTCTCAGCATCATCAATTGAGAGGTTCTCATTTGTAGGACTGGCTAGTTCACTGGGTGTACTTGCTGGTGACTGCTCAAACAAAGGGGTGGAGTCACCTCTTCCTCCTGACTGATCTTCAGAAACTATAATGGTTAAAGAGGATAAATGAAATGATTGTTTCAGATGTTTGCATTCACAGATGAAAAACAAATGGAAGAAGAATGTACATGTATATGAAATGATTTCAAAATATATTCATCACAGCTTCTATAAATCTATGTGTAAAATCAAAATCACAAATTTAATTTTTGAGGGAAAATTGTTACAATATACAGGAACATGGTCATGAAGTACACCTCTACATGTATGTCAGTGAAAAAAAAAGTTGCATGATGCCAATCTGCTGAAGGTGAAAAAGATAAATGAACACTATTTTCATTTCAAGAAATAACAAGGATTCCCCAATTAAACATAGTACAGGGACCTGTAAATACCCACTTTTAATGAAAGACAGTTTTTCTTGTTTCCCTGTGATGGTCATTATAGACGCAACAAATTGTTTTAGTAACAGCAACACCAATAGTAACTTATTATTGTATATATGTTTTGTATTGAACCCCCCCCCCCATAGAGATGTGGTTCCCAGCAAAATTCGATCTTCAAGATACTGCTATATCAATGTACACAATTATCATGCATGTACTCTCAATAAAATTTTATTACATAATCACACGTCATGTCTAATCCATACAACCGACTGTAGTGTATGGAGCCCTCAGCCCTATGATATCCACACACAATTGTTTTTCAATTCATACACATTATGATTCATCATTGATATACGGTATATGTACATGTATATGTAGACCTCTTTTGCCATCATGAAGGTGCTGGTAAATCACGCAGTAAGCCTTCTTCTAAGGTTAGTATCATGCTTGAATAACAATGTACAATGAAGAAAAGCAAATTATTCTTACTAAATTTACTTCTTTTCTTCCTTAATACCTCTTGCCCAGACTCCATGTAGAGTGATCTCGTGACAAACATTCAATCACCAAAATGTACATTCATTAGCTGATTAGCTGAGCATTTTTAAAGAGTACAATGCATGTACATCATGTATACAAACAGTTGTACATTACGGTATTTTCTAACTCTCAGCAAATGTTAAAGGACAAGTCCACCCCAACAAAATGTTGAATTGAATAAAAAGAGAAAAATCCAACAAGCATAACTATAAAAATTTCAACAAAATAGGTTGCAAAATACAAAAAAGTTATCACATTTTAAAGTTTTGCTTGATTTCACAAAACAGTTACAGTGTACATGCACATCCTGGGCGCAATGAGGAGACTGATGGCGTCTTCCACTCACTATTTAATTTCTGTTGCATTTCATGATATGAAACATGAATTTTCTCATTCTCAATTGAAGCAACAATTAATTCCTTTCTGAACCTGTGGAATTAGCATTGTTCAATACTATATGGTTCAGTTATGTTGGTCCTTATAGCTAGTCAAATACACAATGTGTAAAAATAAAATATTGAATAATACAAAAAAAGAAAAGAAAAAGAAATAGTGAGTGAAGGACACCATTGTCTGTCTCATTTGCTTGTCACTGATTTGTGCATATCGCTGTTTTGTGAAAAACAAGCGAAACTTTATAATAACATAACTTTCTCATTTTACAACTGATATTGATGACAATTTCAGCATTATGCTAGTTTAATTTTCTCTATTTATTCAAATTAACATTTAAACAACATTATTTAAAAGGAGAGAGATATATGCTACATGCTTACTGCAGATGATGAACAATACTTACAAAAGCAAAATATTTGACAAAGCTAAAGATCACATCACAAATATGTTAATAACTAAAATGTTAGCATCAACTTGGAATTGAGACAGTCTTTCTTTGCCGTATTTGTATGTGGTATTAGTATTAATACTTAATACACAAATGTATAAAATACAGGTCATCCATATAAACATACTTACACATTTTATTGGTATAAAAATGTGACATGCTTCCATTAATATTTCAAAACAATGATTGCGGTTTTGTGGTACATGTATTTCTGTGCCAAACTTTGGAATGCATCATTCGTTATAAAACAAATAAAGAACCATAATCCAATGATGTAAAAGTCCTGTCAAAGAAAGGAGCTCAGATCTCAACAGAAAAACAACTTTCCCTCTGATGCACTAAAATATCAGCGTCAACACACATCCAGCATACCAAGTCCAAAGTACATTCAACACTTCGGCCAAATGGTGGGAAAAACAGATGAGATTAGGCAGATCATATTCTGAACTAGAAGTAGTATGCTGTACGTATTTCTTGCAATGGTTTGTAGTCATAAATGACATAGTGTTATTGTATACACACTGTATAACACATTTCCTGGCCTTTGTGCATTCAAGGATTAGGCTACGCAGGCCTTGCCTTTACAAAACGATCATGTTCAGATAAGTAGAATTTAACTCATGAAGATACTCTATACAGTACGTACAATACAAACAATCACATAAAAATATAACCTTTAATTAGAAAACAAAAATGTAAAATGTCATTCACAGTTTTGCTAATTTTTTAATACAAGCCTGTGTTTCTCTAAAACGCCAATAAGAATGATACATTTTTTTGCTTGTTGTCGGCATTCAAGCGCAGTACATGTAAATGTATGAACACACCATTACTTTCATATCCATTCATTATCAATTCCCAAACCAATTCCTCACCATATTGTTTTGAGTCATCTCCCATTGATATTCATTGAACACCTACTATCTCCCTCTCTCTCTTTCTTTTACTCATCAGAGGGGAAAACAAACAATTTCTGGCAAATAACAAATTTCTAAAATTGAACTCAAGGTATTTTTTTTCTGAATCGACTATTATTTAGATTGAAGCTACATACATACAGTATAATATGCGTAATGTTTGATGATAATGATAGATTGTAGTGCTCATTTCTGGTACTATGTTTGTTGGATACAAACTGGGGGAGAGTGGGGGCACTCACATATATTGGTGGTACAGGGATGTGCCGCTTTGATGACCCCCCTGCTTTCATACCTAATTTTTAGTTTTCTAGATACTCCGAATGACAAAATTTCAGTTCAGTTCCTTAAACCTCCATTTCAGAGTTTCGTGAGGCACACCCCCATCAAACAATAATTTTAGCCCCCCCCCCCCCCCGAGATAAAAAACACTCCAAGCACTCCACTATTATAGCGCCAGCTTTAAGATTGCACGAGACATACGAGCACACATAATTTAGTACATACATGTACATGCATACTTACTGTGTCAGCAAGAAAAGCAAATTTTCAATCCAATCAAATTCTGTGATTTTTAAATCCTTATCTTTTAAAATCTGTAAGATTAGCGATAACGGTGATGGCCAGCAAGCTTTAGGACAAATAAATTTAACCTTAAATTTAGTTTACCTTGGACCTTGGCACAGAACCAATGACTGATAGTGATGCAAATTAAGAAGCAATTGTGATATTAGGAAGGATGTTTTTGACAACTTCTTTCATGACTCTGACATTTGAGTCTTTAAATGACTTCAAATTTATTTTTTAGAGTTCACAAGTATTTCAAAACTTAAGTATGATAAAGATGATTGATGACACATAATCATTATCATTACTATCATATTTCAATATCATCACAACTATGCTAAACTATCAAACACTGCTTTATTATATTTCATTTCTTTTATCAACAGTATTTTAACTGTAAATTTACAGTTCTATGAAATAATTTGTATTAATTAATTCTAAAACAAAATTGCTTTTTCACAACTGTATTCAATTATGTAATAAGTCAATCTAATTCAATTGTTCATTTAATTTGTATCTTCATGTATTGGGGAATGGGATGATTAAAACAAGCATCATTGATTACACATTATTATCATAATCATTATTATTGCTGATGTTGCAGAGATATTTATTGAACGCCTACTATCTCCCTCTCTTTCTTTTACTCATCAGAGGGGAAAACAAACAAGGAATTTTTGGCAAATAAAACAAATTCTTAAAAACGTTCTTACTATTACTATTATATATTATTGTAATTGTTGTTTATTGTTATCATTATTATAACTATTATCATTATCATCTGCAGCAGTCAGTGATTCCAATCTTCCTGGAATCCAGGAAATTCTGAGAAGTTTTCTATTTTCCAGGATAAGTCTGGGAAGTGAGTAATTCTAGGAAGTTTTCTGGAAGTTATCATTTCTGGGAAGATTTCCGGGATATCAAATGATCTTGGAGATTTTTTTTTAAAGAAAGAAAATGGAGGGGGGGGGGCAAATTGGGGACAAGGATCACGTCGGTCGGTCATTGATTAGCTTCTTTGGCTCCGTAGACTAAACTGAAACTAACTAAATTATTATTGCTGTTGTGAGTATCATTGTTGACTGTTGTTACTATAATTATTACTATATATTGTTGTTATTATTATTATCATTATTTTAACTATTACTACATGTATTATCATTATCATCAGCAGCAGTCAGTGATTCCACTCTTCCTAGAATCCAGGAAATTCTGAGAAGTTTTGCTATTTTCCAGGATAAGTCTGGGAAGTGAGTAGTTCCAGGAAATTTTCCGGAAGTTATCATTTCTGGAGAATTTTTTTTTTTAAAGAAAGAAAATGGGGGGCAAATTGGGGCCAAGGATCACATACATGTAGGTTGGTCCCTGATTGGCTTCTTTGGCTCCGTAGACTGAACTGAAACTAACTTTCGCCTATACAGATGTATTGACACTAGAGCAATCATTCGCTTGTATTGACTCACATGCAATGCGGTTGTGATGAATTGAAACTCAGCAGTCGCCATTATAAAGAGGGCAAAAGCACATATTTATAACACACGACTCAAAATTTTATTTTTTTTCTTCATACTTTTACACTATGTTTCTAAATTTGTATATAATGCTGTATGCAGTGAGAAAATCACAATGAAGAATATTTTTACATTATGTGATACCCAAGCATATTTCTTAGAAGAACATGAACTGAACTTTGAAATGAGAGGGGAATGACAGAGTGATTCATTTTTACATTGGTAAAGTGCAGCGGTCAAATCAGCTGCATTCCAAATATAGTTCATGGGCTTATAATACTTCACATTCACTTTAATTCTATGGATAATGAATTTAATCCATTTTAATATATTCTTAGGCTTGGTACTTCTTATGCCTTTTAATCAATCGAGCCCCATAGGGCATTTAATAACACATTCCAAATTACATGTAGGTGCCCTCAATTTCCTTAAAAATTACCACTTTCATTATATTTTTTGTCAGGCAAAAATCAGATATAAGTATATCAACATTTTCATAACTACTATTTTGATGTAATCTGGACAATTGCTAGTGAGTTTGATCACAGTCCATAAATTTCATTTGCATAATTTTCCTGAAGAAAAAAATGCCCCTAGGCCTAGGGGCACTTTTAGAAAATTCCCATACAAGCTACTTTGATTCTATAATGACTTTGACATTGATACCTACACGAAGGTAGACATAATAATTTGGTGTGATTCTATTGGGAACAAAATATTATTAAAAGGGCACAATTTTGTGCAATTTCACAACTTAAAATAGCTCCTATCCATCCATGCGATGTCACCCATTTTTCAAACACTGTTAAAAAAGTACTCTTTTCATGTTGTGGCTAAAGCTGCCTTAAAGCATAAAAATTGCTTGTGATGTGAATTTATGGCAATTAATTAGCAATATACACCCATAGGGGCTCATGAGGGCCAGGTCGACCCTCCATGCCTATGATCCCAATCATTTTTTGATTGGGAGCCCATTTTTACAATTCCAGAAACTTTCAGGGTAAATACCAGGAGGTTTCGTTTTGAAAAGTGGAAGCAGTCACAGCAGCAGTAGGATTATTACACAAGTGGAATGCCTGATCTGGCCGTCTCACCTGCATCACGCGATTCAACATAGCAGCAGTGCTGACTTTGAAAACTACTATAACTTGCACAAGATGTTCAGTGATACTTGGTTACTCTTATTTCCACGTTTTATGAACTAGACCAATACACAGATAGGATGGTAATTCAACAAATACCCCCAATGTGGCCCAAATTCATTGACCTCCCATGACCTTTGACCTTGATCATGTGACCTGAAACTTGCACAGGATATTCAGTGATACTAAATTACTCTTATGTCCAAGTTTCAAAAGTCAGATCAATAAACTTGCAAAGTTATGATAGTAATTCAACAGATACCCCCATTATGGCCAAAGTTCATTGACCTTTGACCTTGGTCATGTGACCTAAAATGCGCACAGGATGTTAAGTGATACTTGATTACTCTTATGTCCAAGTTTTATGAACTAGACCAACATACTTCCAAAGTTATGATGGTAATTCAACAAATACCCCCAAATCGGCCAAAGTTCTTGACCCTAAATGACCTTTGACCTTGGTCATGTGACGTGAAACTCATGCAGGATGTTTGGTGATACTTGATTAATCTTATGTCCAAGTTTAATGAACTAGGTCCATATATTTTCTAAGTTATGATGACATTTCAAAAACTTAACCTTAGGTTAAGATTTTGATGTCGATTCCCCCAACATGGTCTAAGTTCATTGACCCTAAATGACCTTTGACCTTGGTCATGTGACATGAAACTCTAATAGGATCTTCAGTAATACTTGATTAACCTCATGGCCAAGTTTCATGAACTAGGTCCATATACTCTTTAAGTTATGAAGTCATTTAAAAAACTTAACCTTAGGTTAAGATTTGATGTTGACGCCGCCGCCGCCATAGTACGATCAAAGAATATTAACTCATGAAAAAAGTGTATGCAACTGGAATAAAAAATATCAATATATCCTCCATCATGGTATGCACATGTATGACTAGAAGCATGCTGAACAAAGCATGGCAGTTTCATTTCGCCTTTGCACTTATAATATGTATTGTTTATACATAATTTGTCTATAAATTCTAGATCAAAGGTGCCTGATGCTCATAAAAATATTGATTTTATTCTAGGTCAAGAGCACCAATACATATCAACATATGTTGTGGATATGGTATTTACGTTTGCATGTCAGAACTTATTAAGTGTATTGTGATTTTAACCTTTCATCCCATTTTACAGCTAGTATTGTAGTAATCTCCAAAAAGTTTATTTTCATATTTTTTAAGCCTGTATTCCTTTTATAAATCTTGAGTTTAAATTTTTTTAAATCAGATCGATATAATAAAAGCCTATAAATGAAGTGAATGATGTAATGAATATTTGGTCATCTTGAAATAGACTAAAAACCTGTTATGGCAGGAGTTGTTGCAGTAGTGCTTGTGCTTGTGGCAGATGATGTCAGGTCTTCATCATGCGTGGATGACTCTGGTCCAGAATCTGCACCATCTAGGTCTGGAACTAAGGCTAGATAAGTTGAATAACTTGGGGCATCCTTGAGTGGTGACTTGTAACTTTGATTGTCCGTCTCCAACTCATTACCTTCTTCCTGTGAACAGTATCCATCTTCCTCAGGAGATGAAGCAATCTGTCTTGACCCATCCTCTGGCTTCCTGGTTGCCTTTGGTCTTGCAGTTCTGTTTTGATCAGTTGGTTGAGTAGGCTCCATGTCAAGGAAGCTCCACTCAGAGTCACCGTCGTCAAAGTTGTAAAGTCTGTGGTCCAAGATTGGGGAGCGGGAATTAAAACTCGGTGTGGTTGTTTGGACGGCTATATCACAGCTTGCTTTTGGCGGAGGATCCATCTTGGACAGAGTGCTTCAGGAGAGAAGCCATAGGTAGCATAGGCTCAACGCCAAACGATTCACATACTGCGGAATGCATGATGCTGGTAGTGGTGGCGATAACTAGTACATCAATACAGTCAATATTTAGTCCAATGACGTAGCAAATGATAATAGATTCTATTGAGCCTTGGTCATGAGATGTGACGAGCTAGAACAACACCTGTGAGCAATCATGCAAATAATCAGCCGATATTTCAGCGACATGTACCAGCATATGCACAGTACACAACACTCACACCCTCATATACATGTATGATACATGTAGTTATGTATCAGTTCAAGAAGGACGTGAAAATAGCTGTCATGCTTTAAGGTCCATTATCATCAAAATAGTTCAAGGACACTGGTAGACTGTTGCTTCTTTCAGTGGTATTGTCCCCATGAAGGCAGTACAGAAACGACAGATTCGAGTCATGTGACCAACATCCTGCTTTGCTCGACTTGGTCTCAACAAAAGCATATATTTGAACAAATGCTCTGCCCTGAGATACAGACGAACCAGAACCCACAATCAAATTCAAGGTAAAATTAATAGACTGCAGGCTGGAGATATTAGAAATAATGCAATGCAAACGAGGTCCAACATCGCAAGGATAATCGGTTGATGAAAATGAATTAGTTTTTAATCTATGTCTGGTTTATTCTACACATTGATGTAAATGATCATGAATACTGAGACTTAAGAGTAAATTCTATTAGACTGGATCACTGGCTGTAAATGTAAACAAAGTGAAACGTGGCATATCCCTAAGAAGCCCTAGAACATTATTTATAGAGTGCAAAGTATATATTTACACAGTCTCCTCTGATATAAATGACTATACGTGTACATGAATTTGTTTCAACAAGAGTATCTCAGTCTGTGGCGGGCATTTATTGTGTTGTGCATATGGCCTACATGTAGATCACTGGATGTTCACCTTTTTTCATCAAATCAAGGAGATATCACCTCTAAGAGGTGATATCTCCTTAATCAAATCCAATCAAATATTAGTGCACAGGGCTCATAAAAACTATCATTAAAAACAGGATAGAGCTCTCTAGAAAAGTTGAGATACAAACATGCAATTCCACTTCCCTCTGTATCATTACTATGCTACATGTACATGTACCTTTAAAATCTATGACTCTTTACAAATATATTTCAATAAAGAAAAATTTGATTTCATGAAAATTCCCCAAAACATAATCTTCCCTTTGCAATGAAAGAAACATATTGTCACAAATGTATCATATCCACTGGAATCCTTAATCACAAAAACAATACAACTGATCTTTAAACAATGTCTGTGGTAATACCATAATTTTTTTTTAATAATTCCCTATTAATTTTCAGAATACCAGTAGTCTAAGTACATGTATCTAGGCATTCACATGCCAATGTACACAAAATCACCTGCAGATCTACATGGTATGATCAATGACCAAAGATCAAGTAATAATATTGGAATCCTAAAAATAAACATGCCTCATGCCAAAAATTGTAGATGGCAGCATTTCAAATAGCCAGGGGGCTGGTAGAGTGAATCTCAAATGAAAATGTCAAAAGGTTTCAAGGGATGATGTCATCATTAATCTTAGCTCATAATATTGCCAATAATCCACTGGATACTGACTCTGTCTGAATGTGAATAGCAGGTGAAAAGATGAACATGAAGTATCCTGAATACATGAAATACTGGAGTTAACAGTTTGAGTAATTGCATAATGTACATGTACCTGAATCAATATATTTGTTGCTGAAATTAAAGTTATCCAAAATAATTAATTTGAAATTTAAAAACAGGTACATGTAAGCAGGGGTGTTGAACATTTACAAAATCAAGGCATCCTGCTTGACATTTCTTTAAGCTTTGTATTTTTTTAAAATGGTAATGCATTCTGTGATAGAGAGGTGCTATTGATGCATACTGTAATCTACATGTATTTCTTCTGTAGACCTGTACAATTACATATTTTATCAAATTATCAAATGCAGTTTGATAACCAAATCAATATGACTTTACTTTCATACAAAAAATCTGTTGTTGAATTGAAATAATTTGAGTCGAACTACATGTACATTGGATACATGCTTTAAATACAATAATTACGTGTACAGTATTGGAAAGTTGTTTTCAAAATATTTTTTGGGAAAAAATCTTGCAAACAAACAAAACGAATTGGCTCAAAGCCTCAAACATTTACATAAAGTCCTGCTTCATAGACCTTTGATTCGAAACTTATCTCTCTCTCTCTACTCACTTGATGCTAAGGTAGAATAAGCCTTTGGGCAATTCCACAGGTTGGTGGACATGAGCTTAAAAATTCAAATTCAATATTTTCTTGAATTTTTTAATACTTTAAGTCCTTCATACATGATAGTTTCAGGAACAAGAAATAAAAAGTTTATTTTCATATGTATACTTTGGAAAAAAAGGGTCAAAAGTTGTGTCTTCCATTGTGTACCAAAATACAAGAAAAATAGTGAAAAATGAAATATGCTTTATTACCATTTTGTTGTTGCAACAACATACCACTTTATATATTTCTGAAGTTTAGAAGAGTCAAATTATTTAAAATACACAACCCCTTTTCATGTAAATTTGTAGTACTCATTCAAAAATAAATATTGCAAACTGCTCAGGTGATGTAACGTGAGTAACCGAAAAAACTGACTTTGTTTTCTGAGAGAAAAATTTTTCACAGTTAATTGGTGGGATTTTAAATTTTCTTCCTTCAAACAATCTTTGACACAGTGATGACTATCAAAATCATTAAAAAGTACATTTTTTTTATAAAATTGATGAAGAAAAACTGTAACGTGAGTAACTTTGTAACGTGAGTAACCATCATGTAATGTGAGTAACCAGTAAAACTTATTCAGTTCGGTAACATTTTCTGTGGGATGTCAAGTTTAAGTCTCATGGTGAGTTGTGAAGTTATTTTTTATTAATTAAAAGCAAAATGAGGGTACATCTCTTTGATGTGACTCTTTGTTCATCCAAATATCAGTGGTCATACAATCACACACAAAAAATGAATATTAGTAGAAGTATTCACAATGCGAGAGTGCATTAGTAAGACTTGGTTTTGATTAACCTAACTTTAAAGAGTGTTTGAACAACACATTGAATGCCCTTACCTGTAACCCTATCTAGGCCGGGGTATTTTGGGAGTTGATATGGCCCGGGGGTGGGGGGAGGGGGGGGGCTCCCAGGCCCCCCTTGAGATCTCGGCCATTGGCCGCACAATCACGCCGAAAATTTGCGTGCAGGTTGTCTTGGACATTATCTACAATACTATACAGTAATTTATTTCATGCAAATTGGTATTAAGCGATTATGCTAATTTATGCATAATTAGTAAGCGAAATCATACTTTTCCCTCCTACTCCCTAATAAAGCTCCAATTGTTCCAATTTTTGGTATAAAATCTCTTTTAGATGTTCCTAGCAATGAATTTTACACACATTATTGAATTTTTAATGATATGTGTGTTGTTGACCATACATGGACAAAATGTAACGTGAGTAACCGTAACGTGAGTAACCATATTATCTGCACCCCAAGTAAAAACCATGTGTTCTTTATTTTTTTAATTATATACAAAGTTTGTCTCCCTAATATACTTCTTCGAAATGGATATAATCAACTTTCATAAAAGCCTTGTATGAGGAGACTTTTCACTTATGTTGACTTTTCATTTTATGCATGTCCAAATCATGTAACGTGAGTAACCGACACATTCCAAATATTTGCCAGGAGCTTAATAGAATTTCCCAAGTTTTGTTTTTATACGAAGGATAGTCAGACTGTGTACTTTGTTGTGATAAGGAGATGTTTAGTTCCTATCAATAATAATGGAGTTACAGCTCCAAGTATGAGTCAAGGTGTCTCCAAATGTAACGTGAGTAACCGTGGAATAGCCCCTTTAATTCTTTAAAGGGGAAGTTCACTCTGAGGATAAGTTTATTGTTACAAGTGGAATGCCTCTGGCCATCTCGCCTGCATTACGTGATTCAATATACAGTGTCAAAGCGGACTTCGAAAACAGCTATTGAATAATTAATTATTCACAAAAGAAAATATTCATATGATAATAAGATACTATGTCCATTGACCGGGGGGGGGGGGGCACTTACATTGACGAGTGGATACCATGCACGGCCAAAAAAAAAAAAAAAATTTTGTTTCAAAATCGGGCACATTACATAGTACTACATAACATAATAATAAGGGTGTCAAAAACACTAAAATAATGAAAAAAGGGTATCTATTTTCGCTAAGAAAGCTACATGTTTAGGGTCAAATTTGCGAGGGTATGAAAAAAAAGAATAAAATGTTTCAATTCATAAAGGATGTACTTTTTTCCCAAACAGTCAACACTTCGTGTTTGCGCTAGGTGTGGGGCTGTAAAACCCAATAATGTAGGTAATGTAAAGGTAAAAGCGACGTCCGTGACATAATTAAAATATCGCTGTACTTGTTTAGGGGTTCAATGCAGGGAATACTTGTCAAGAGTATCGTTTTGTTTCCAATAGTTGTTACGGGTGGGGTTTCACATGCAAATACTTGTTTAGGGGTGCATTTTCAGAATATGGAAAATACATGTTTAGGGTGCCTTTTGAGACCCCATGGTCGCGCATGGTATCCACTCCTCAATGGAAGTGCCCCCCCCCCGACCATTGACCCAACATGATCTTTTACCTTAAGCATGTGACCTAAGACATGTCAACATACTTGATAACCCTTATGTCTATGTTTCACGAACTACATACTTTAGATCCATAAACTTTCAAAGTTATGGTGCCAATTCAACAATACCCCCAACTTGGCCAAAGTTCATTAACCCTACATGTAAATGACCTTTGATCTTGGTCATGTGACCTGAAACTCACACAGGATCAGGGATACATGGTTACTCTTACGGTATGTCCAAGTTTCATGAACTAGATCCATAAACTTTAAAGTTATGACAATTTCACAAATACCCCTAACATTATTGAAGTTCTTTGACCCTAAGTGACCTTTGACCTTAGTCATGTGACCTGAAACTCTGGCAGGATCTTCAGAGCTACACTATTACCCTTTATGTCTAAGACTCATGAACTACATCCAATGGTCCATACACTTTTTAAGTTATGATGACATTTCAAAAACTTAACCTTGGTTAAGATTTAATTTCCAATATTGATTCCCCCAACATGGTCTAAGTTCATTGACCCTAAATGACCTTTGACTTTGGTCATGTGACCTGAAACTCGGGTAGGATATCAAATAATACTTAATTACCCTTATGTCCAGTTTTAATGAACTAGGTCCATATACTTTCTAAGTTATGATGACATTCAAGAACTTAATCTTGGTTAAGATTTCAATGTTGAAGATGCCGTAAGAAAAGCAGTGCCTATAGTCTCACTCTGCTATGCAGCAAGACAAAATAGCAGAAAAACAAGATATTGAAGAAGATTCAAAGAAAATCAATCAAAGATTAAAAAAATTAGAATTTTAAATTCTCGATTTGTAACTTCATAGCAGCTTCCCTATGTATCATGCCATAAAAAAAATTAATGAAATACCATTTTCTTAAAAATTAAAATGGTTTGTTATTTGGGGACTGTGATTTTCCATTTTACCGGTAAATAAAATGGAAATTGCATTTGGTTCTTATACTTTTCATGTAAAAATTCATGAAATTCACTTTTGCAAAGCAGAATTCAGAGTTTTGCTGTGAACATTTTCAGTGACAAAACAGAATTTCCATTTTTAGATCAAGTTGAAATGGAATTACAGATTTCCAGAAATGGAAGAGACCATTTTTTGAAACAGAAAATCACTGTCTCTAGTCATTGTACTTTCAGTATATCAACAGACGTTCCAAATCATTTCACACTTGCTCCTGAATAAAAAATAAGTCAAATATATGAACCATATTGAAATTCATGCCCTTTATATTACATAACCTATGCCTTTGATGGATTATCCTCAAACCTCCACCAATAATGTTTGTTATTTCTTCTGGTATTTTTACACCAAATTTTTCTTCAGGGTGAACTTTCCCTTTTATTTAAAGACCCAATCCGAAGTGAAAATCACAATTGACAAATTACTACAAAACATAATTATGCTTTGGGATCTTTCAAACTAGTGAAATTCAGAGACACGCTTCAATGATTGTGTTTCTTATCAGCCACCATTCTTCAACAGGTAAAAAAAAGAGTATATTTTCTTCATTATATCAATTGTTTCTTTCTAGTGAGTAACATTTATTGAAAATATTCAAGGAAGCATTTCTTGCATGAAAAGATATAATTAAACACATGTACAGCTCTTGACAAAGTTTTTGGCCATATTTAATTTGGTTTAATAATTGCATACATTATGCAGCTTTCCAAGTTACATAATGCATCCAGAATTTCAGATTGTACATTTCACCTGGTACAAATCTAAGCCAAATAACAGAAAACAAGAAATCATAAAATAAGTAATTATATGTATGTTTAAAGGTCAAGTCCACCCCAGGAAAACATGGTATGAATAAATAAAGAAAAATCAAATTAGCATAATGCTGAAAATTTCATCAAAATCAGATGTAAAATAAGAGAGTTATGACTTTTAAAAGTTTCCCTTATTTTACACAAAATAGTGCTATGCAAAACACACTTGACATGCAAATAAGACAGTCAATGATGTCCCTCACTCAATATTTCTTTTGTTTTTTATTGTTTGAGTAAGGACCAACTTGTCTGAACCACATAGTATAAACAATGCTAATTCCACATGAGTGAGAATACATTTTATTTCGCCGCAACTGCGATGTCTGGTACCTATGAACTCAATGCAGATCTACAATTATATACATTATGTGTGAAAAGCTGTGCCAAATAAAAGCAGCATATAAAACTTGGTCCCAAAATAAGTTCTAGAGCTTGAGTTTCATCGATATAGGCAGAAAATACTCTAAATGTTGTTTTTCTGTGCATATTTTCCTTAAAATGTCAATATTTTGGGAAAACAATAAAGTTTGCCTACATAATCTCAACTCTTACCAAATGATGACATCATACAATTCAAGTCGTTGAGAAGCGAAATGAAGCCATTATCATGAATCACATTTTGAAGTGTTAAACACCAACCTCGGATGATTAGCAATTTTAGTAATTCTGACAACTTTCCAATAAAACATATTTTATCTGGCTGCCGATAAGGTCTTTAAAGGCAAATTCTGACCAAGAACATCAGAAGAAAAATATTATAAGAGGCTGGGGGGGGGGGGGGGGAATTTAGCCATCAAAATACTCAAAAGAGCTATGGAAGTTTCCATTCATTGAAATTTTAAAGCTCGATCCAATGATGCACATTTACAGGTATGCAGTAAGTTGTGAAAATTACCCCCCCCCCCCTATGTGTCAAAATGTTATACTGGGATACTAAAACGTGACTTAATTGCTGTAAAACTGTAAAACACATTTTTTTTTTATAAGTTTAACCACTGTCCAACTGGATCAAAAGTTAAAACATACATAAATGTAGGAAAGAGTGGGGTAATTGAGGCCATGTGTGAACATGTAGTTACTGTGACAGTTAAAAACACAATCCAACAATGTTCTTTTTTCATATTGGATAGGTTTGATAAACAAAGATCCTGAAATGGGGGCCTTTATAAAAATAATTCAATACTAATATTGTGATTGTTACTAGTAAATGTTCAGTGATTGTTTCAAGCCAACTGAACTATTTTTACTATGAATAAAAAATGGAAATCAAGGGGCCTTATTTGCTCCATTTCAATGAGACAAATAAGGCCTCCTGAAAACGATGTTTAATGCATATCAATATGCAAATGACATTGATTAGTTCTCACATCTCTATTGGACTGTAGACCTAAATCTACATGTAGTGTATCTAATCAAGTTTCTTCTGCTAATAAAATGCATTAAAAAAATAAGATTAGAATTATGCAGTAGGTGGGCTTGTTTTCTACATATACATGTAGTTCATTGATTCAAATCAATCTTTTAAGTCATCTGAAGTTTTGCGGTTTCTGTGCTCGCATACATGTACAGTCGCATGGCCACTTACGGTAGCTGTAGATGAAATACAGATAAAAATCTGTAAGCATCCGCAAGGATCCGTATCCATTATTAACTCAATCCGCAGGATCCACAGACATATTTTATCTATACAATATTGAAATGAAACATTTTCTTCTTTACCATGATTCACAATTTCCAATCAGGTCATTTAATACCAGTACAGAAACATTATTTTTCCATCGCCATGACATGGTACATGTATCACACAAAAAACCAAGCATTTTCTTTTAAAAACAAATTCATATTGCGGATACTACCGAAGCAGATATTCATTGTACATAACATTGTCATCATTCTGTCATTTCTGCTATACACTGTACCTGTCGAATGGAAAAAAAATTGCAAAAAAATCTCCTAAAACAGCGCTTCTCAACCTTTTTTTACTCGAGGACCACTTTGACTCTCAATTTTTTTTTCGAGGCCTTCCTACATGTACCAAAATTTTAAGAAAGCGATACGACGACTTGTCTCGACTCAAGGATACGTAATGATTATTGAGCATTATTAGCGCGTAAACTTCAGTAGCTCGGCCTTTGAACCTGGCCCCCAAAATTGTACAACCGGGACAAAAACTTATTAAAAATGCTGAATACCTTCAACATTTGACACACATTGCATCACTGCCAGTCATGATGAATCCAAATTTAATGCATTCAGGGTCATATTTCCTTACAGTCACCTTCTGAGACTCTTCAATAGTAGATTTGTGCGTCGCATAACGTTGGCGAAGAAAAACAGGAAACAAGATGGCGGCGTAAACATTGGGCGAGTCTCTTCCATCTTGTCATGATATTTTTCTCATTTTTTATGAATTCTTGTTTTAACATGGCGCAGAAATATCGGAAATGAAGTTGCATCCCATGTACATGATATAGGGCTAGATCTTTTAGAAGGAAAGTAGAAATCTCGGGGGCAAAAGTTTCAGGTTTTGGCGGCCTACACGCACGTGTATGGATAGGAATACCTGGCTTCATTGAGAGTTAGCCTACGTCAGTAAATGATTTTTACTCTCAAGAAGCCGCCTGGCTTAATCTACAGTCATCTTTTAACACGTCTTTATATTTGCTAAGAAAGAAAAATCAAGTGAAAAAAATGTGTGTATTGTAATCATCAAATCAATAATTATTGGTGGAAATTCAGACAAATACTAACAAATAAAATCTAATATGTGATAATATACATGTATAAATTATTTTAATCAAGTTTCAAAGTTCATTATTTGTTAAATAACAATTTTTATCAAGATCTATAAATTGTTCTTCAAAACGGCATTATGTAACATCGTTAATCGAAGGTACGTCATACATAAGCGGTTCAAGGGTCAAGCCTTTTGTATTTGCGTTCTGTACAAATGGATCAAGGGATCTACAGTACACAAGATCAGTCTAAGAAACCTCAAATTTTTTACCTTTTTATTAACAATTTTTTTTAACCTTCATACGCATTAGGAGTATGAAGGTGTATAGATAAATAAAATCACAAACATTTACGTGATTTCCATCTTCAAAGATGGATTTTCTAGGGAAATCCATCTTTGTTTACATGTGTCTCTTACAATGTATATACAGAGATGCCAAGTTCAAAGACCAGCTATGCGTGAGATTTTCTGTGAATCTGAGTGAGATCACAGACATTTTGTACAATGTATATGGCCTAATATGGGGATAGGCTGTGATAGTTACATGAGACAGAGATTTGAGGGGATGAACAAGAGTCCAAAATGCTCAAGTCTCTCGTAGCCTGGAGGCGTCTGGGGAGTGAAAGTTTAATACTCTACGTATATCACTCCCCTAACGCCTGGATTTGCTTTACATGCCTCTCCGTGGAGGCCAGGATTACCCGTGTTGAACCTAGAGACCTAAATCACCAATTTTATTTTTTGTTTTTCGCCCAAACTTATGTACATGGGCAAGTTTTATGTTTACTCCCATTTTTTTCCTTTTTTTGTACTTTTCATTAAATAAAAAGTATTAAAATTGGAAGAAGTTAAGAGCAAGAGCATTCACTTACCCCGTCTGTTTACGTCGCCATTTTTATTTCTTTTGTTATTGATACCTAAGTTAGACACACAAGCGGTAACACGCGTGCAGAGCTACAACTTAGATTTAAAAAATACTTGCATTTGCCAATTAATATCACGATTCGTAAAATATTCGTTTCGGTTGATAAATATAAAGTAATTTATATCCAAGTTATATCCAAATTGGCAGTAGAGCTGCCAACTTGGATTAAAAAAA
Organism: Lytechinus variegatus; assembly: GCF_018143015.1. Lineage (NCBI taxonomy): Eukaryota > Metazoa > Echinodermata > Echinoidea > Temnopleuroida > Toxopneustidae > Lytechinus > Lytechinus variegatus. The sequence continues at coordinate 88,809,630 of NC_054740.1, read as the reverse complement.
TACTTGCATCTGCCGATAGATATCAGGAATCGCAAAATATTTGTTTTAATCAATAAATATCATAGAAATTACTTTATATTTATCAACCGAAACAAATATTTTATGAATCGTGATTTTAATTGGCAAATGCAAGTATTTTTTAAATCTAAGTTGCAGCTCTGCACGAGTGTTACCGCGTGTGTATCTAGGTATCAATAACAAAAGAAATAAAAATGGCGACGTAAACAGACGGGGTAAGTGAACGCTCTTGCTCTTAACTTCTTTCAATTTTAATACTTTTTATTTAATGAAAAGTACAAAAAAAGTAAAAAAAATGGGAGTAAACATAAAACTTGCCAATGTACATAACTTTGGGCGAAAAACAAAAAATAAAATTGGTGATTTACGTCTAGACTCTAGTCTAGGTTCAACATGGGTAATCCTGGCCTCCACGGAGAGGCATGTATTAAAAAAAAAGCAAATCCAGGCAGGGGAGTGATATACGTAGAGTATTAAACTTTCACTCCCCAGACGCCTCTAGGCTAGTCTCACGCATAATGCGTGAGACTTGGTAGCTCTGTATAGCCCTAGTACATGGGAGGGCGGTCAAGGCTTCCTGATCAATCAAAATCATTTTTAAAAATATGATCACGGAGTCCTCAAGGCTATGCTTATGCTAACTTGCCTTGTGTGATTTTTCTTTTTTCCCTCTCCCTTTTTTCTTTTTTTTTAGTTTTCAAAAAATTCAAGTTAGTAAATCAAATTGACTTTTTGTGGGGGTTGAATTGACCTTATTTCCCGGCGTACGGTAGGCCTAGAATAGATTCTTACCAATATAAGATGAAATATCATTTGATATATCAACATCTCCATAATCTGGAGACAGGCCATTTGGTGCACCAGACATTATGTTGATGATTTGAATCTGCTCTGTCACAAAAGTTGGAGGAAGGCCAGCTGCAGGCAACACGGTCACGTCAGGTCACCGGTAAATTCTCCCGGCCCGAGTTGAAACTTTGAAAGATCAGCTCAGTTCAGCATTAACAGTCACACGCACAGCCTCCACGCAGGGATACGGGACGGGTGCGGCACAGCTGTGTCACTCGTTCTGGCAGTCAGCAGGGTGCGTGAGCGGCTGCCGACGATTCGTCAAAAAGTGCCTAAAATTTACCGTATTTTGAAAACGTTTGAGTTTTTCCAATACCCTGTTATCGTATCACCACGAAAAACAAGAAAGTGTACTGAAATGTCTTCTTAATAGAGTTTTCAATCAAGATTCTTCACGGGTTCTGCAGACGTGTTCCCGACCTTTGACTCCGGAAGCTGTCACTCGCGATATGATAAATGATCAGCGATAATCGATACCCAGGCCCAGTCAAAACCAAAAACTGCCACGCCCCCCTCCTCTCTGTTCTTCAATCACAACCATCTTATCTGGCATTGTTGTGTTTAGCTAATACCAATCCGAATGCAAATTTCTAAAAAGGTGCCTTTTTTCATTATTTACTTAAGACTACTTTACATGAGTTGACTCTTGTTTGAGTATATTGATTGTAGGCCTATAATACAAAGCGAATAACCATCTTATCAATTGTTTAGAAATGGGCTGCGGAACAGTTTTGAAAGATTGGGGGGGGGGGGCAACCATGCAAACTATAATCAGATGGTAATTTTGACGTTTTTGTACATGGCCCCTGCAAATCCTATTCAAAGGCTCAATATAATGGATGGCTCGTATGGGATATTTTTATTTTCCAAATGGAAATTATCACTTAATAGCAAAACTCAATTAATTAAGCAGTCCAATTAGAATGAAAAATAATTACCCTATAATAATTAAACCTCCAATAGACTTTGTACACAAAGTATAAAAATTAGCCATTTTCGGTATAACAATATCTCGTAAAGTCATATGGCTTCGCAATTTTATACCCATTGTTGCGAATTTGTTCTCAAAAGTTGACCGAAACTTGAAAGAAAAAGTCATAAAATTTTGTGGCACTTTCTTTGTGCATTTCGGAAAAATTATGCAAAGCATCGAGGGGGGGGGGCAAGATGCCCCTCCCCGCCCCTCCCCACCCCTCCTGGATCCCCACTTTTGAAGAAATTCACCAAAATGTTAAGAAATGCTTTAAGCAATGAGACGTACCTCAGCAATTTATATCTATCCTTAGCTCCGCATAGGAAAAATAGATACATTCAGATTGCCTCAGATAACTGGAATATATTCAGGGCTATCAGCCTTTAGTAAATACAAAGGATGGTATGAGGGTACTGACTGAGAGAAGTGTAGTGTAACTTGGTGGTAAATAGTCAAGAGAGGGGTGTGACAGACGGGAGAAAATTAGTGTGGAGGGGTGATTGTGGATAAAAAAAGCTGGAGGCTACAAAATGTGGGTATGATTACTGAAATAAAAATATACAATATTTATATTTTGATGTTTTACCCTCTATGCCTGTAAGTTTTACCATTGTGACATATTTGAAATATCGCAGTATCCAGCATTTGTCAATCTTGATTGACATTATGACATGATTTGTGCTGCGTGGATCAATATCACGCTTATCTCTTTCTCAGCATCCTCAGAAGCCCGGATGTGAGACCAGGGAATATATAAAAGTTATATTTTGTGTCGTCTCTGCATGCGAAGTCAATACACACACATAGAAAGAGTTAAAAAGAAGTAATATACCTATCCCTTCCCAATATTCAGAAAATCTAGGGCAATATGGTTTTGTAAATGACCAGCTTAGATGTCTGATACAGGTAATGATGAAATATAAATTATTCGCACAATACATGTATTAGGTATAAAAAGAGTAACAATAAAAAAACAGCAAAAGCTATTTACAAAAGACAAAAAATTGTCAGATATTTATTGACCATTGCAACTACATTTTCCTGCATTTAACAGGAATGAAATTCAAATCCATTGTTTTAAAGCATTGTTGAACTTTCATAATACAAGCATAATGTAGTAATGCTTCATATTATTTTCTTAATGCTTGTTTACATATTTACCAATGATATACACATCAAATTGGATATTAAGGTCAAGAAAGATTCAAGGTATTTTGATAGGGGAGGGGGGGCAATATGACCTTTTTCAAAATTGTGACATCATTTTATTCATTAGTGACTAATTGGTGCATGGACAGAATTACATGACCCAGACATTTGTTTATACTCTTCTTTCTTCTTCCTCTCATTTTTCTCTACCTGAAAAAACATACAGGGTGGTTGTTGTTCCCTTGCCCCTACCCATTGCACTGTACTTGATTTAAACAATGGTTTCAACAATCAGTCTCGCATCCAGTCATTATTTACAGCTGTTATAAAGCCCTTTCACAATTGAGGTATACTAAAGGTGTCCAAATTAGTCATTTTACTTTTACTACCCTTTGAATTGATATTTTATTTTATGAAAAACATGAAATTAACTAGATATGTATTCCTGGTTGGAGAATCTCATAACTGCATCATTGTGATGAAGCTCTGCTTTTTATTTAGGTTCTAGGCTTTTATAACATTCTGTAGTATACCTTATCTTAAATGTTATGTTATTTATGCTAAATAGTTCATTTTAATCTTGATACACTATGTTTACTAATATATTTGTTACATATTTGTTATTTGTATTAAAAGTGGAACAAATGAAATTCAAATTCAATAATTCCTGTTACAATAATAAACTTGTCAGACATAAATATGTTAACCAAAAATTTCTGTATGAAGTATTGGTAAATGAGTAGTAGATTTTACTGTGTTCAATTCAATTACATGTTTTTTTTTGTACAAGGTTAATATAATTACATACTAAACAAGATAACTTTGGTGAAAACTTAATCAAGGGAGTGTTTCATGATGGTCCTATCAGTAATTTTCACTGAAAATGTTGCTTTTGACCAATGAGACACACTGATGTCAGTAGCTTATAACAGCAAAATTAATGATAAATTCCTTCATGAAATGCTTCCATGGTGTACACATGACAAGGAAGTGGAAAATCTTAACTTGAGAGAAGATTTTTTCATCATTCATGCTAACACATTTTACAATGATTTCAATTAATTGCACTACTACATGTGTTTTCACCCAAAGCATAATACAAGGAATGTTTATAGTGTAAATGAACCCAGTAATACCTCCAGCTATGAGCATCTGTAGATTAACAATAACGAACAAATTCAATATTCTGGCAGAGAAAGAAATTTTAACAATGAGAAAGCATGGAATATATACTATAACGGAAACAGTACAGGGCCTTGAACTAATGTAAACGATTAAATTTAGAAGTAAATGTGATGTAGTCTTCAGATTGGTTTATTTCCAATTTGTCTAATGCCAATTCATCCAATTGCCAACTCGTCTACTATCATTTAGTCTGTCTTCGGTTCATCCAATATCCACATGGTCTTATTGCCATTTCGTCCACTCACCATTTCGTCTAATAAACCAGTTGGTCCAATAGCCATTAAGTCCATATACCATTTGGTCTAATTTGACTAAGTGTTAATTGTGCAAAATGAATGAAAATTAAATGGATATTAGCCCAACTGGTAATGAGACGAAATGGTGATTAGACGAACTGATGATTGGACCAAATGGCTGTTAAACAAAATGTTGGACGAAATGGCATTAGACAAAAAGGAGAAGACCATGTGGTGAGTGGACGAGTTGGCAGTAGACAAATTGGCAATTTACCTTCAGATTTGTAAGAAAATCAATCTGAGCACAGGATATTCTTATATCAACACATTTGAAAAAGAAACAAACATTATTCATCAACCTTGTGTACTAATTGGGATGGGATAAGGATATGGGGGCCCAGGGGCCAAATGCATAAAGGACTTTATAGGATTATGGTAAATATGCCATTGTGTTATTTACCATGGTACAAGGCTCCGCAGCCAATCAAAGTAAAGGAAGTTATGATAATCGTAAGTCTTTATGAAACGGGCCCAAAAACTTTTACAAACGCATTACTTTTCATAAGTCTTAGATGAAAGACTTTGTTTCTTCACTTGTGATAAAAAACAAACATGTGCTTGATGGCTGGATGATTCTTTTTTATGATTTAGAAAGCAACCTACATGTACATCCAGAAAGGCACTATACACATCCAAGTATATCTAGAATATATGAAGGACTAAAAGAGATGGTCTCCGGTTGTTTATTCAGTACATACTCCAAGCATTGAGAAAACAATACTGAATACTTGCATCATTTTCAAATTGAATTAGTAATTTATTTACCCTGATCCACAGCCCATATGTCACAAAAATACTCTATCATACAGTCAATACTAAATATCTAGCATGAGTTTCTATTACATAGAAGTGTTCTTTACCGTTTGCAGATTAACATTCACTTCCTGTGGTAGGCACTGCCGGAAAAATGGAATCTGTGACACTTTGATATCATATTATAGGTCAACAACACATACAGTATACACACACTTTGATTACATCTTGAGGCTTGGCCAATGTAAATGTGACATATGAAACATCTTTAATCTCTCCAGGTTGCACTAACAGAGGTTGCAATGAAGGCATATATGTCTGAATATTCCTCAATCTATGGATTAAAAAGAAAGGAAAAATAAACATCAGTCATTCAGTGATACACAATATTTTCTATGTTCAATGGAAAACCATAATTCATGTTTAATTAAAAAAACATTCCCCATTTATTTTACTGTATCATCACGTTTGAAGTGACCCACACCCCCCAAAAAAAAAAATCACATATAGAACAAAGGTTCAAGTACAAATTCAAATTTTCAAGTATAAATAACTCAAATCATCAAACTTTTCCTTGACATGAATAAAATAAACAATCATCGAAAGGGATGAAGAAGTTTGAACACCGACAATAAAGCTGAAAATAATGATTGATTCTATTCAAAAACTCTTGATTAATTCATGTATGTAAAAATGGAACCTAATCTAAGGGGCTGAAATGACATAATATCCACGTGGTTCCAAACATATTGGCCTCCAAACAAATTAAATCAGCATGTAATAAAAGGTTTAGATGAAAAAGAAATATCTTGCGCAACATTTCATGTTACTGACATAACAGTAAAAGACCAGTGCATCTCAGCAAATCAAAACCAAGATTTCCCTAATAATTGTCAGTACTGAAAACTTTCATGAAAAAATACCCTGGGCCAGTATTCTGAAAAAGATTTTATTCTTTACATCATTCCATTTTCCGTGTTAGGAACTGAGGTATAAAATTTGCTGAGCATTTAACTTTCATGTTCCTTCATGGGCACAAATTTGCACACTTCAACCACAAGTACACTGTCAAAATTTGCTTTGACAATAATAATGAAGATAAGATTACAAGATAAAATAATTATTTGAATAATGGCCATGAATATCCTAAATCTAGTTGTTGGAAACCTACCACTTTCTCTGTTGGTTTGCCAAAGCCATGACCAGACTTGGTATCAATGCGGATCATAAGAGGATTCTTCTGTTTCTCAGATGATCCAACTATCTCTTGAAGAGTAGCGATGTATTTGAGGGAATGGAGTGGAGATACACGGTCGTCATGGTCACCTGTCAACAACAGGATGCTGGGATATTGGGTGTCACCCTCGGGACATTTGATGTTGTGAAGAGGGGAGTACCTTTGTAGAAGATACATAAAAAGGTAGGTTATTTCATTATTGTTTGAAGCAAGAAATTGGATTCAAACAAACAACATAGATAAATTCAAATGAATTATACACAAGTAGAACATACTACAAATCACAACCTACATATTATAGTTCTACTATTTCAAATATGAAAGAAATTAAATGAAGAAGTTCAAACCAGATGGTTACTGAAATAATCACGAACAGAGACTCAAAGATTCTCTTTGTCAGTTAAGCATTGAAAACACACACAGTCATGAGCAATGAAATTGAATTAATTCAATAAAACAACTGTAGGAAAAATGTGCTTAGTCAAAATGAAACCCACATTATATCCCTTTTACAGAAGTACATCATTTTACGAGATCACTTTGTTTGCAAAATTATTGAAACCATTGGAAAAAAAACTTTGCTAAAGTCAATCAAACAGCAGGGCGATTATGATTGTTTCACTGGTCCAAACTATTTTGTTATTCATTTCAATGATATAAATAACACAAGTGGAATGCCTCTGGCCGTCTCACCTGCATCACGCGGTTCAATATAGCAGCAGTGCTGACTTTGAATACTACTCTAACTCGCACAAGATGTTCAGTGATACATGGTTACTCTTATGTCCACTTTTTATGAACTAGACCAATAAACTTACAGAGATTCACCAAAAAACCCCAACATGGCCAAAGTTCATTGACCTTACATGACCTTTGACCTTGATCATGTGACCTGAAACTCAAACAGGATATTCAGTGATACTTGATTACTCTTATGTACAAGTTTCATGAATCAGATCCATAAACTTTCAAAGTTATGATGGTAATTCAACAGATACACCCAATTCGGCCAAAGTTCATTGACCTTTGACCTTGGTCATGTGACGTGAAACGTACACAGGATGTTCAGTGATACTTGATTACTCTAATGTCCAAGTTTAATGAACTAGACCAATAAACTATCAAAGTTATGATGGTAATTCAACAGATACCCCTGATTCGGCCAAAGTTCATTGACCCTAAATGACCTTTGACCTTAATCATGAGACCTGAAACTTGCACAAAATTTTCAGTGATGCTTGATTACTATTATGTCCAAGTTTCATGAATCAGATCCATAAACTTTCAAAGTTATGATGGGAATTCAACAGATATCCCCAATTCGGCCAAAGTTCATTGACCCTAAATGACCTTTGACCTTGGTCATGTGACGTGAAACTCATGCAGGATGTTCAGTGATACTTGATTAACCTTATGTCCAAGTTTCATGAACTAGGTCCATATATTTTCTAAGTTATGATGACATTTCAAAAACTTAACCACAGGTTAAGATTTCGATGTTGATTCCTCCAACATGGTCTAAGTTCATTGACCCTAAATGACCTTTGACCTTGGTCATGTGACATGAAACTCTAATAGGATGTTCAGTAATACTTGATTAACCTCATGGCCAAGTTTCATGAACTAGGTCCATATACTTTCTAAGTTATGATGTCATTTCAAAAACTTAACCTCAGGTTAAGATTTGATGTTGACGCCGCCGCCGCCGCCGCCGCCGCCGTCGCCGCCGCCGCCGTCGCCGCCGCCGTCGGAAAAGCGGCGCCTATAGTCTCACTTTGCTTCGCAGGTGAGACAAAAATCATGTTTTGTAATTGATTTAAATTTTCATATTTTTATACTGATTTAATTAACAAACCTGTCATTATGGTAACTACCATGGTAATGTTCAGCATTACCAAATCAATATCAAAGTTTCCAAAGTTAGAATAATCATAAATGTTTATGAAAATGGGCCCAAGGGTTCATTCCACCAATAAAAGGCAGTGAAAATGTTTTATAATCTGTCTTGTTTTTAAGCAGACATACAAAAGAATCATTCATAAACTTACTTGATGAGCCAATCAAATTCTTCCTTCTTATCAGAACAGCCATAGTCTGTAGTCCAAGCATGACCAATTGTAAACTTGTGGAATTTTAACATGTCCATCACCCTAACAATAGCAAGAATGAAACAGAGATTCTACAATTCTGATTATAAAAAAAAAATCCTCTACAGAAATCAAGAAAATCGCTGCAAAAATGTCAAGTAAGGGTGGTACTTTTCAAGACCAAACATACAATGTATGCCACATAAGATACATGGGGTACTATGAAACCTCAAAATTTAGCTTTGATGGCTGTAGTAACTTCATAAATATCTCTTCATGAGAGGGTCAAAGAAAAAACACAGATCAAGCATTACTAAAATAAAGAGCTTTTAATTTCCAAAAGTATCCTGACAATACTTGAAAAAAAAAAAAACAGGGAGGACATCACATGAAACATGTCTACAGTATTCTATGGAAGCAATTTTAAAAAGAGTTTACATTATTATAAAATCAAAATATCAAAGCCAATATGAAAAGATTACCGTAACGAGAATACAGGAGGGGACAAACTTACCCAACTTGACATATGACACAACCAAAAAGCTCTGGAGCTTGATTACTGCAGGCTCCAACAAGAAGTCCTCCATTGGATCCACCATTGATTGCAATCCTAAGAGAATGATGAAATATGAAACATGTATCTGATTCTGATTGGTGGTTGGGGATGAATTAAGTGAATTTTACCATTTATTGAATGCAAAGTAGGGGTTTCACACAAGGAAGCCATTTCATATCCATATTTGCTTCTTTTAATTTCCTTTTCTTCTTTTATCTTTGATTTACATCAATATTATAAAAAGGCAACAGTCCCAGCCACCAGGCCTCCTGTCCTCCAGGACTTCCTCTTAGTAATGGTTATCACAGTTTTAAAAAATATACATACCAAGTACTTCGGGAACATTTGCCAACAATTTCTAATATCATTTGAATTATCAATATCAACATTTTTGTACCACTGCTTGCAAAAACATTTCAAATATTTCAGAAATTGTTTTATTGTACTTATATCATTGTCCTACTATCACTACCACAATCACTATAATCATCTTCCTCCTCCTCCTCATCATCACCACCATCACGACAAACATAATGAACATGAAAGTATCAGAATGAGAGTATCACCACTGCAATTCGTTATCTGAACCTCCCCCCCCCCCTTTGTATAACTTAACCAGTATCATAATTTTCCAATCATCAATACTTACTTCTGTGGTGAAGTATACTTGTTGTCAATGAGGTATTTAGCAGCCCACTGGAAGTCATCAAAAACATTCTGCTTGTTTCCTAACATGCCTCCTTTATGCCAGGTCTCTCCATACTCTCTATCCAACAATAACATAAGCAATAAAATAAAATCAATTTAAGGTTATCCTACTTTACAGAAAATTACAAAAAATATTGATACTTTCATGTCATTTCACCAAACATAATGCATGTATAATATTAAAATTTGGTAAATATTCACTACTGAAATCAGTCTAATATCTTGAGATGAATTAATATGAACTTGTCAAATAATTATACTATTGAGCACTTTTAGAAATGCACGTCGACATAGTCAACTGGTACGAGATGACGTCATTTTTTGGCGTTCCATAGGCCTCAGGTCCTCACGCACGTCCACTATCAGAATCGAGAACCTCGCCACATCCATTTTGCGGTTCTCCTAAATCATAGTCAACGTGCACGTGTGTGACGTCATTTAACCGCTCAAGCTCAGCATGAAGTTCAACCTTTCCCTTTTAAAACACAGTTTTCAGTGACTTTTTCACAAAATTAATGTAAGTTGTACGATGCATTATGTTTATCATATTTGAAATTGCTTTCTGATCTCCAAAATATATATCGATTAATATCCTAACTCGCGTAAAAAGGAATCAAAGCAAGTGAAAGGGCAAGTGTGCACAAGTTACACCATCGCATCACCCGACCGGGTCACCAGGCGATGGTACGCCAGATCTTCCAGGTCGGGCACCGTGTCATGACCCACTGGTTATCGTGCTGTTTCAAGTGGACGTACGTACACGTCGAGTGAAATCTAAAGTCATCCTATCTGTAGTGAACGAGGGCAGACGATGACGTTGACTTGAATGATCAGAGGACAGCTACGTCGCTCTCGTTCACTGCTCCTTAAAGCCTCTATTTGGTCTACAAAACACGTAAAGATATCGGGCTGAAAAGGTCAAAGTATTGATTTTCTTTTTTGAACAGACTTTCAGGTCACTTTTTCTATAGGCAGACTACAGATAAGGAGTTACTTTCCATGGTAATTATCAATTGGATGAGAACAATGCATTTCCTGGTCTTTCAACTACCCACATTTAAACACAATGGCCACTATTAAACTGTACTGCTTACATTAATTTACCAGGGCCATATAAAGCACATCCTGGTTTCAGACAATAAATGAACAGTTAAGGGGTGTGGGGGGGGATTAAAGTGAGTATAATACTACCTGCCCCCATCCATCTGGTATACTTAACATTACTTGTACAGGTATTTGCAAACAAGAACCTACCCTCCCCCTCGTATATTGGGTACAGCTAGAACACCTCCTAGATTCTGGATGAATACAATTCTAGATACACTGAAACTTGGAGTGATGGATATATTGAAGCCACCATAGCCATAGAGTAGAACAGGATGATCTCCAGTCTTCTCTAATCCCTGAAGGAAATGACATGGATAAATGATTCATAACATGAATACCAGCTGTAATATCAGGACCTGAATGTCACTTTGGCTGTTTTATGTTGCCCCTGAAATGTCTCAAATGAGAACTGTATTTTTTTTAGAATGATGTATAAAGTTAAAATAATCTAAAATAAGATAATTTGTTTCTTTAACAAAATCTAGTAAATATTTTTTAATTAAATTGCCTGAAATCAACCAAATATACGACAATACATGTAGATGATGTCTGAGATGACAAAATTACATTCAACAATGGAAAATATAGTGATCAGTTCTTAATCATATCAAACTGAACATATATTTTCAATGAAATTTCTATATCCTCTGCTGAAAGGGAAGGTTTACCCTAGCGATAAGTTGGTTGTAATAAATGCAGAAGAATATAGAAAAATATTGGTGAAGTTTTGATGAAAATCCATTCAAATATTACAGAAGTTGTTCATTTCTAAAGTCTTAAATTTTGGATGTAATATACTTATGTGCGCAGCTTCACCATATCCAATCGATTCCACGTTTTGGCAGAACATAATACAAACAAATATTCTTATTATAGAAGGGGATGAAATGATATGTCTGATGATATGTCCAATGCACAAATAAAATCACTTTCAATTCTTTGACATTTTTTTACAATATATCTGAGGACATACAGAGAGGCTGCTCATCTGACATCACAAAGTAAAACAATAAAAAAAATTCAGTCTTGTTTTTCTTTGACGGATTTTCTTCAAACCAAAATCTCTTTCTAAATTTTCTGCTTTTATTAAAACCAAATTACCATCAAGGTCAACTGTCCCTTTAACAACCTTGATATAGATTTGCAAATAATTATGATGATGATAAAGCACAAAATATCCAGGAATTGCTTGTCAAGGTTACAGTATACAAAAATAAAAGTGAAATACAATATGATATTTAACATAATTGACGATTTACTATCATGTTATTACCTTCTTGTGTACTATGAACATGGGTATTTTGGTACCATCTTTGCTAGTATAGAACACCTGGGTTGTTTCAAAGGCACTTGGATCAAAACCTTTGACCTCTATCTGTCTGAAGACTGAAGGGTCAAGGGTCGTGGCAGTGAGGTCACAATGGTAAATAATACCAGGTGTAAGGAACGAGGTGAATTGGTAGAAAATCTGTAAGGAAACAACACAAAAAGTATTATACACATTGTTGCCATCACTCCATGCATGCAGAACTTCTCTTCGGACAATATAATTGTTATGATTAATCTCAGAACTTGACGAACTGAAGACAATAGAGGTAATTGATTTCAATGTGCTTTCTATGTGCGGGTGATGATTATCCTACCCTGATGGTGTTTAAAATTTTAAATCTGACTTACACTCCCACTCAAACTCCCATTGTGTGTTGTAACACTTCACCGCATCGGTCAGAGCTTTCTCCTGTGACATGTTCTACCATGTATTGAGATTACAAGTTAACATATCATGTGCATGTTGGTACTGTGAGTCAGACTTAACTCTTTGTGAAATATCCTCAAAAGCTACAATCTGACATAAAAAAAGAAGCACATTGAAAAAAATAGCAATCTACAACAACAACAAAATAGACATAGAAAGAATTCAATCTTGTGAGTCGATTCGATCAGGACTTATGAAGACCATTTCAAAATGACTTTGACTTCTACTCACTGCAGTGTCCTTCTTCCGTCCTGAGTATCCTGTAATAGTCCCAACATCAAGAGGAAATGTAGTGACATTCTGACCCGATGATAGCTCGTTCAGTTGGAGGATGTTCTAAAGGAAGATGTATATGAAATAATAATGATGATGATATTTTGTCTCTATATAGTGCTTTAATCAAAATGATGTCTCTAAGTGCTTTACAGATATTACCGGTTCCCAGGGGTGGTATTCTGAGGTCATTTTATCTTTAAAATATTTTATTTTATCTCTTAAAATGAAATTGGTATTCTGAGATGAGATTTTATCTCTCAGATAAAATTTTAGATTTTATCTTGCGTATCTACAGATGATACGCAACAGAACAATGCCTGCGTAGACATACTCATCGCGTATCTGGCCATTGCAACGCGGATGATGTGCTTGCGCCCATGTTACTTTGAAGAAAAAATAAAATAAACTTAAAAGAGGGTAGGGGCTATTTTATCTCCGCGAAGTTGATTTCATCATTATTTCTACGTGAATTAACCCCAAATGGTGACATGAAAATGAAGAAAAATTATATATTTATTGAGAATAACACCTTAACGTTGTTCCTGTACAATCAGAGAGTATTTCATAAAACTTTTCTTGACTAATATTGTCTTTGAAATGATGCTTGAAAAGATGCGATAAAGACTTCGAAAAAGATGAGAGTATTGTTCTTTTTGTTAAAAAGAAATCTCGGTAAAGACGCGTAAGCGTATAGTGCAAGCGTATTTGAAGTCAATAAATTGACGCAATCTCACCCCTTTGCCACACCTCCTGGCGGAATGGATATTAATTGGTTGAGTGATATGAGAGAGCTATAAAAGTGCGTTTCTTATTGGATATTGATTAAAAAATAGGTGTGTCTTACAGAGATAAAATGAAGATAAAATGGTTCTCAGAATACCAATTCGGAGAGATTTTAAGGGTATTTTATCTCACTGATTTTAACGGAGATAAAATATTTTATTTTATCTGAGATAAAATGGATCTCAGAATACCACCCCAGGTCTTTAGATTCGGGCTTCCTTGCAGAGTATATGCACTTTATCCACTCTCAGAGAAGCATTCCAACAAGAATGTCCAGACTCCATTCCTGGGCATTAATACTACATGGGTTTTCGTATCCTATAGGGTACCCATTTAACACCTGGGTGGAGAGTGGCAATGTGTTGACTGATGCCTTGTCAAAAGACACTGAGCCACAGTGGGATTTGATGACACAACACTTTGATTACAAGGTGAGAGTCACTACATCACGGCACTTCCACAGATACAGGCAATTATTTTAAAAAATCACTTTTCTTAAAAATGAATAATGAATTCTTATCCTTAAAACAAACTTTCAACAAGCCTTCCTTCCTCATTATTTCATGCTTGATTTAATGATTAACATCAAACAAATTTGATGAATGTAACTGGGAACAACAGTTATAGTGTAATCATATCTAACAAATCAACTCTAATAATAATGTGATCTGTTACAGCCGTAGACTTACCTTTACATCATGTAGATAGCATAGAACAAGTTTAGTTTGATTGACACACGCTGCCCATTCAAGAACATCAGTCTCAGATTCACAAACAAGATCTTCCCAATTCTCCTGTTATAAATATCATTAAAAAAACATTGTTTCTCTATTCAAATAAATCATTTTTTTTCAAAATTGCAATAGAAAAGCAAATATTTAGGTTGATTACATACTAAAATTTAAACAAATCTCTAGTCAAAAACATTTTTTGACATTTTACTTCAGATATTAATACAATGAAATGTCTCATTTCACCTCTGATAAAATTTCAACATTTAAACAACAGATCTATCTAGAAATGTCAATAAGGGTTATTAATACTCCAGCCAAACATACAATTATTCATATTAACCCCCTTCAAACTTTGTTTGGCAAGTGTATCATTCAGTCATTTAATCATACCAATACACCCTATCGCTCCACTCACATACCACTTAATTTTGTTTTTTATGTAGGCCTAAATTTTTAATTCAATTATTCAACAATTTTACATTCACAACATAAATTTTGCAGTGCAGATCAACACTTCACTGCAAATGGTTTACCGGAAAATGCTAACTGCTAAGGCTTGATAAACAGAGTGTAAAATACATACACAAGTATATGTGGAAAAATGAACAAACTAAATTTTTAATAAATCTACTTTTAGATTCAAAACTGCATACCTGGGGTATTAAAAAAAAACATCATTTCTATCTTCAATGATTACAAATAAAATGAATTCAATACGGCACAAGCTTACTTTACAACTTATCACTCAGATTTTTAGAGCTCGCTCAACATTTGAATGACAAACATGTCAATAAGGTTTGCAGTCCCCTTTAGATAAAAATCTTACCATTTCAGGTTTAGTAAAGTCAATGTTGATGAGTTTGTATTTGGGTGCCTTTAGATTGGTCTTGAATGTAAAGAGTGTTCCTTCGTTGGTGATGTATTCATATTCAGCATCAAAATTATCTACAAGCTTCACCCATGGAAGAACACCTGATCAAAAACGAAAAAAAGTTGAATGTGAAACCAATGTCATGCACATTCTACACATAAATACACCACAATTTATTTTAAAGAGCCCCATTGACATGAAAGTATTTAACTGATAAACATAGCAACGGAATTGCAGCTCTCAAGCATTTAATGGTTTTATTAGCTTTAAATGCTCTTTGATGAATAGTTGAACTGATTTGATATCAATTTAAATTTCTAGACAGTTTTTCCACATCTGCCTTTCAAATTCAATATAAGCCATCCATCATACCGAATTTCATGAATATATTCACTATCATCAGTTGATTATTGCCAAATTGGACACATGAAAGATTAATACCATGGCTGGGACATTTCAACTACATGCCTTGGCATATGTGCACGCAAGATGAATTACTGGAGTTTGATTGTTTGTGTTATATCAATTTTAATACTTGCCAATCTGTAAAAAGGGGTTTGTCAATAAAAATAATGAATGCCAGGTTACTTATAATGCCGATAGCTGTATGCCAGGTTGCATGAAGGGAGCTTTAATAACTCACATTATCCGATCAATTCATATCTTCCTTTCAAATTCACATCGCAAATTAATGTTTCTCATCTTTTTTTTTCAAAACTTCAAACGTTGGAGTATTTAATTCTTATCTTTATCTTGTATCTTTTCATAGGAATGTCCCACATAATATGGCTCAATGTTAAATGGGAAAATAATGACATATTACCATTTATCCCATCCTGTAGGGATTCTCTGTCACAGTAGTAGAGTCTGTTGACTGGATCACATCCCTCTGAGATGGTCAGAAGAAAATATCTTCCATCATCACTCACTTCAGCTCCTCTGAGATTACAAACAAAGTGAACAAATCACTATCATGCTATAGACACACCAGCGAAACCAACTCAAGGCTGATCAAAATTATCACATAATTACCATTGATATACAATTGATCAGTTTGGAGTTGTTTTGTTGTGTGTGACTGGATCATTACATGTAGGTGCTAACTGCGTCATCAATGAAGTATATCAGTAGATAACGGCCATTATAACAAGTGGAATGCCTCTGGCCGTCTCACCTGCATCACGCGGTTCAATATAGCAGCAGTGCTGACTTTGAATACTACTCTAACTTGCACAAGATGTTCAGTGATACATGGTTACTCTTATGTCCACTTTTTATGAACTAGACCAATAAACTTACAGAGATATGATGGTTATTCACCAAAAAACCCCAACATGGCCAAAGTTCATTGACCTTACATGACCTTTGACCATGATCATGTGACCTGAAACTCAAACAGGATATTCAGTGATACTTGATTACTCTTATGTACAAGTTTCATGAATCAGATCCATAAACTTTCAAAGTTATGATGGTAATTCAACAGATACACCCAATTCGGCCAAAGTTCATTGACCTTTGACCTTGGTCATGTGACCTGAAACGTGCACAGGATGTTCAGTGATACTTGATTACTCTAATGTCCAAGTTTAATGAACTAGCCCAATAAACTTCCAAAGTTATGATGGTAATTCAACAGATACCCCCGATTCGGCCAAAGTTCATTGACCCTAATGACCTTTGACCTTAATCATGAGACCTGAAACTTGCACAAAATTTTCAGTGATGCTTGATTACTATTATGTCCAAGTTTCATGAATCAGATCCATAAACTTTCAAAGTTATGATGGGAATTCAACAGATATCCCCAATTGGCCAAAGTTCATTGACCCTAAATGACCTTTGACCTTGGTCATGTGACGTGAAACTCATGCAGGATGTTCAGTGATACTTGATTAACCTTATGTCCAAGTTTCATGAACTAGGTCCATATATTTTCTAAGTTATGATGACATTTCAAAAACTTAACCACAGGTTAAGATTTCGATGTTGATTCCTCCAACATGGTCTAAGTTCATTGACCCTAAATGACCTTTGACCTTGGTCATGTGACATGAAACTCTAATAGGATGTTCAGTAATACTTGATTAACCTTATGGCCAAGTTTCATGAACTAGGTCCATATACTTTCTAAGTTATGATGTCATTTCAAAAACTTAACCTCAGGTTAAGATTTGATGTTGACGCCTCCGCCGCCGCCGCCGTCGCCGCCGCCGTCGGAAAAGCGGCGCCTATAGTCTCACTTTGCTTCGCAGGTGAGACAAAAACTGTTGCTCAGGTTTTACAAAGGCTATCTGCAGAGACAAAGCCAGTCTTTTCCCTATTTCATAAAACTTGCAATTAGTAGCTATTATGCTCCCCCCTCCAAAAAAAAAAAAGCCAGGACAAATTATCTCAAAGCCCACGGCTGTTACAGGATTCCAATTTCGACAAAGAAATAAGAAGAATGGTCCTTTTCATAACTTTCTATAATATGGGTTTGAAGTTGGCAGACAACAAACTTACACAATCCATTTTGGATTATCAGGAAACTCCGCACACATGACATCCTGAGATTGGTCGTTACCAAGAACATGATAGTACAACTTCTGATTAATGTTAGTTGACGTTTCCGTACCATCAGCCTTGTTGTCAGAATCTGGAAACCTCTGGAACAGTTAAAGGAAATCAATGTCAGTGCAAGTGCATTTTTATTTCAATGGTAATCTGAGATATCTTTTCATTTTGGACAAAATTTGATAACTTATTCCTTATATCAATTATTTCAGTTCAACTATGCACCAATATCTAGCATGAGTCTTGTCCCCATATTGATTTGTCAAACAATTTTTGGGGTATTTCAAGAACGATAACGGGATGGAAGGATGGCTAAGACAAATAATGCCTCTAGCAACCACCAATGATGGGCAGAAGTATAGAGATGTATAAATCAACTCACACTGAAGAAAAAGCCTTTGTTATCATGTATCTATGCAATGTTACTAAACGTTCATGAATACTTCAACTTACGCTGTAGAAGAAGCCTTTGTTATCGTGTGTCCATGCAATGTTACTAAACGTTCATGAATACTTCAACTTACGCTGTAGAAGAAGCCTTTGTTATCGTGTGTCCATGCAATGTTACTAAACTTAACTCTCTCCAGGGTATCAGGAAGTTGCTGAGCTCCATCCACTTTCATTGCCTGTGTGTGACAAAAATCCCCAAGAAACTTCACTTAAAGATAACTATACACACAACAAAAGAACAAACTCTCCCTCACATCATGGGGATTATCAGCATTCTAATTTTTTAACATTTCATCTAGTTTACTTTACCTAAAATATATTGCCCGCTTTCACATACTCTATTGAATTCTATTAACCTAAAAGTAATGTTCTTTTAACCTAATAGTAATGTTCAGAATGAATGGTTAAATTTTGCTCTCTTCATATTATCTTTTATAAATGCCGCCCAGAGCTGCCAAGTAGTACGATTTTCCTCTTTTTCATGCAGAAATCAATTTAAAATACGGCAGTACACTTTTCATGATAAAATACAGGAAAAAAACAAATTAGAGAAGAAGAGGTATTGTTCGCCCCACTACGCCTCCGGGAGGTTTCGGGCAGAAACAATAATGGCGGCCAGCCTGAGTCACTCGCATCTGACTTTGTATATCCATGTGTAGGGGAAGGCGGGGTAAGTTGTGACAGTTTTTGCTTTTTGCATGTTAGAATTGATATGATTAATAATCTTGTCGAAATAAGTACCTTGCCTTTAAATTTAATTCTTCTGAAATATTTTCCACCTATATATAACTTTCTATCCCCACACTGAAAGTCATCGTAACCTTTTGAAAAAACAATGTCAAATGGCTCAACTTGCCCCATATATGGGGTAAGTTTGAGCCATCTTCTGGGGTAAGTTGAGCCACAAAAACTATGTACAAAGTGTATGAGGGGAGAACCAGCATGTCAATTTTTTGTTTAGTCTTTTCACTTGCTAATTCTCTATAAATACTAACATCCTTTAAAAGGAAAAGAGCAGTCATGTAAATTTGCTCCTTTCAGCCAGCATTTCAATCGATTTTTATGGTTTGTTTGTTTTTTAAGATACATTACCATAGGAATTACCATGGCTCAACTTGCCCCATGCTGTTCGGCTCAACTTACCCCAGTCCGAACTAAGTGCGATAATTTTGTATCCACACTTTATTATGCATCCATCATATAAAAGACTATGACAAGAATGAAGATCCATACCTGGACTAACAATGTTGTTATCATGTCTTTATTATATTTAAAGACGTGTGTGTTTATAAAGCACTTATTTATTTCACACTCTTTTTTACTTTTTTGGCTGAAATTCATATTTTTCCCTCTAAAAAACTACTTTTTGTTTCAAAGTTGAAAACATTGTGGTGGGGTTAGGGGTTATGCTATGGGTCATCAATACATGACACCACCAGTGTCTGACTCATTCATTATTGGCCTGGGGCTGGTGGCTCAACTTGCCCCTATGCTCAACTTACCCCGCCTTCCTGTATATGTTTTCTGCATGTGTGTGGTGCTTGTAGCATCAATTGTCTATATGTGGGACCGAAGTAAATTGGTGCTCAAACTTGTCAATGTATATACATGTGTGTATTTACGTGTGCATGGGATATCAACGTCGTTGATTGAATTTGTGTCGCATCGCGAATTGCATCGTTTCACTGTGCCAGTGGTGTTTTGTGGTTTGATTTGAGATTTTATCGTGGAAATCATCAAAATGTCTTCTAAATCAGGTTAACCATGCAAACAACATTTCAAGAAGGAATATTACAAACGATGGAAGTGTATCATTGCGTCAAAGAGGGAGCAGTTCAGTGTTCAGTTCATTGTGGAGTGTTCAGTCTTCAACACAACTGTTCACTTATACGTGCACTGTGGGGCGCTAATATAAGAAGTGATTGAAATTTGTCATGCATGCATATTTACCTCACACGGTAAAAATACAGATTTTTTTGTCAAAATACTGATTTTGGGGATAAGAACACTGAAAATGCAAAATACAACTTGGCAGCTCTCGCCGCCACAGACAGAATCGATCCTGAGCCATATTTATTGCAAGGTGTATCTTTAAGAGCGGTTTTGCATGCACTATGCCAATTCAGCTCACAGTTATAGCTTTTGATTAATTCATTGTAAAGAAAAGCTTGGTGTGTATACAGTACAATGTGATGTACACATCACTATTGTGTATGTGTGTATGAACAATAGACTTAATGCGCTCTGTGTGTATTGTGAATAGAATGTGACTTGAGTCAAACTTGACAACCTGTTGTATGTGACTTTAGTCAAACAAAGTTGGCAAAGAGTTAAAGACCAAATGTTCCATGGTTGTATTTCTAATTTGTCCATAAAACAGAGAGAACTATTTTTCATCAATGAATTGTAAAGTATACTATAAACCATGAAATTACATATAAGGTTACAAACTAATTAATCAAAATATATAGAAAAACAATCACATGATATATAAATCTAGCATATATTGTGATGAGCAATTAACTGATGGACAGAGATGAAACTATGTAGCGGTTAGCCTGGATTCAATTGACCTCAAATACTCATAATTCATGATCCTTCTCTATCTAAAAAAATATCCAATAAATCCTATTTTACCTTGATAGTAACCCAATCAGAGCCACTCTTACTTAGTCCATAAGCAAAGTATTCTCCATCTTCTGAGAAAGCCCGCCCTCTCAAGGCAACAGTACCATCCTCCGAGAGCTTGTTTGGGTCAAGGAATACCTGGGCTTCAGCTTCTAAGGAGTCCTGTACATACATCACACTGTACAACAAATGGGAAATAACATTGAAAACATACTTGCCTTTCATTTCATATTACATCAGCATAAACTGTAAATAAATATCTTATAATTATAGGAGCAATGGTTGCAGTAGTTTAACATTTTCATTCAGGAAAATGCTCTGAAATTACAGCCTACATGGCCCGACAGGAACTTCTGCACAATAGGACACTCCTTGCGATATAACATGTTGATATTGCTTTTTAATTTGGTTTTGAAGGCACATACCACTATATTTACTCTAAATTGCAACCAACAAGTTGAATTTGTGATAAACTTGTCCCAGGTCCCAAGAAGATTAAGATTCAAATCAGGGTCTGTGTCTGCAGACTACATGTAGGTTCCACTGATGTTTCAAAATTGATTTCCAAACCATGAATACATTGCATAATATACAATATCAGTGTCCATTGTTTTCTGTAAATTCAAAATGAATCTAAATTTCCTAACATCCTCTATCTACTGTATGTTCAACCCTGGTGCAGTATTTTTTAAAAAGTATTAATATCTCTCGGGCACAGGTGCCGTGGCCGGGATCGAACCCTGGACTTTCAAATTTCTAGTCAGGCACCTTAGACCACTTGGTCATGTCACCCTGCCCGTAAAACAAGGCATTTCAATCAACATTGCTCCTTTATCTTGCAGATAAATGGAAATGCTATAGATGCATTCTTGTTAACTAGGTATGCACTTTTTTCTAAAGTATTTAACATCTTCATTCACCTTTGATTTTGAAGACCGGTGTTGTAAAAGTAGAAGTAACGTGATCCGCGCTTGAATGGACATCCATACTTGGGAAAGTCCCATAACCCTTTCAATCTGAAAACAGGAAAATAAATTAAAACATCACCTGTGTATTTAAACTGCACTAATAAGCAGCTTTCATTCCTGTTTTGTGAAAAAAGGAAATCACTTAATGTCAGACACACCACTATAACACAAAATATCAATTCACTTTAGAATTTTTGCAGATGATTTGGGACAACTTAGATTATCAATATGAATGAAGAAAAAATAAGGAAATGTGAGTGATATCACTGGCTAACTTCAAAAAATAAATGCCACAACTTTCTTGAATTTTAATCCCATTTTGGCAAGTCCTCATTCTTTTGAATTTTTTTTTTCTTAATTACATTTACAACATTAGATGAATTTGCCTTTAAAAATTACAGTCTTGAAAAAATCTTAAAAAACTAAAAAAGAGCTTTTTCATGAATAGATTGTTATCACTTCTACTAGCTATGGCACACTTCTGTGTTGAAATAAGCAGTTCTTGAAAAAGTATCATAATACCCACCAAGGAAAATTTAAAGTGAAATTTGGATGGTGCAATAATTTGTACATTTAAAATATATCAATCTTTTTTCAATCCTTATCTTGCATTTCATTTATTTTCTTCTTTTTTTTTGGGGGGGGGGGGGGTACGGGACCTAATCAGTGATACCTTACTTAAGTTATAGACATCACACCCAATGTTATCAGCAAACATTAATATCTCAGATTTTGGGGTATTTACTTGGCATCAGATAGTGTTTATATAAAAACATTGAGGAAATCATGAAAGACCATGGTAAATACACACATCTAATGTTGATTTAATAGAGGTCACAACCAAGATAATAGAAATAATATTGAGAATAACAGAACTATGTGTTTGATATCTACAATGGCAAGCAGACAGAATAGTTATAAATATGGGTACCAGACAGGGAGAAGAGAAAGGACAATATACAATTAAATCTACTCAGAAATGTCCAGTTCTGGACATATTGAGGACAATTCCATTATGAATGACAGACTTCACATTTTAAGTGTCATGCTTGAAAAGGCAGCTTGGAGACATTTTGTTTGTGACACCAAGTAGTTCAGCATACATTGTACATGTACATGTAGCTCCATGAAAATGTAAGTATTAGTAGCACCAATAGATGTAGTATACTAGTACTACACATTAGCGGGATACTGGTTTCATTTTACAAGAAACAAGGACTATTAGAAAACCTAGACAATATCTGTCACTGACTGATAGATAGTGTGTATACCTATCATGAAATGGTTGTCTAACATCCATCTTCTCTAGGAAAGGCATCGTGATGTTGTTCTGTGCTTCAACAAAGGCCTTTGTCTCCTCGCTATCTGGGTCTTCCATCCACACGTATGGGTCAGCCACCTAAGAGCAAAAAACAATGAGGTGCATGATAAAGAAGCCATATTTGATATGAAAGGCAGAGGTAACATAACATAATTGGAGGGTATCTGAAATGACAGCAGAGAAAAAAGGGGATAATGAGAAGTGGGGGGGATATACAGAGAAAGGGTCAGTAAATGGTAGAAAATGCGAGGTGGAAAGACAAATTTACACATTCAAATGCATAGCAAATTCTTTTCTTAAACAAATGAATAAAAAAATAATTCCAAAGAAGATTTATGTGGAGAAGAAATTTTTTTATTTCTTAAAACTGATTGCAAACC
This sequence comes from Lytechinus variegatus, assembly GCF_018143015.1. Lineage (NCBI taxonomy): Eukaryota > Metazoa > Echinodermata > Echinoidea > Temnopleuroida > Toxopneustidae > Lytechinus > Lytechinus variegatus. The sequence continues at coordinate 88,785,989 of NC_054740.1, read as the reverse complement.
CGACAGAAACATAGTTGTAGGGTTATCGACAGCCCAAGTCCCATGTCACTAATTTCGTTGCTTTCTTTGATAAAGTAATGAAAAACAAAGATTTTAAGCATAAGAATATTTATCTCATGGGAGATATGAATATTGATATATCAAATAGTAACAGGACTTTGCTAATGCTGTCATTTCATCTGGTTTTCATGCTCCTATTGATAAACCAATTTGGGTAACAAATAAGTCAGCTACAATAGATAACATTTACCGGTATACTAATATTTTCAGTTCTTCGTCTCTTTCAGGTATTTTCACCACAGACGTGTCTGATCACTTCCCAATATCAGTGGGGAGTAACCATATGTAGAGTAGATGACTTGGCATTATCGTGATATACTGGGAATCACTCACACAACATGCGAGGTTAGTAATACTAACCTCGCACAACGCATGTGATTTCATAGTGGACTTTGACGTTTTCATTCATCACACAAATGTGAGGGAATAAAAAACGCCACACTTTTGACTACCGTATTTCTCCACTATGACTCTTGCAATTTAACATTCGTATTTTAACTTCATTTTAAAAAGGAATTATTTATAAAACTGTTTTTATCGCTTACCTCCAAATATCAACCGTTCAATCCGTCCTTAGTTATCCTTGATACTGCGGTGGAAAGTACGCAAACAACAATCGAAAAGCAATTTTTCTTATCGAACATTCTCGATTCAAGTCGTCAGCGCATAATAGGAAATTGTACCAAAAATCAACAGGTTGCATCTCATGTATATACTTATTGGTAAAGTACGCCATCTTTTGACAAGATGATGATGAAAGTGGATTGAACGAGCAAGAAACTAATGCTGATCGCCTAGAATGCAGCTAGCTTGCAAAACCGTAAACAAAGGTATACCGTAAACAAACGGTAGGCACTTAAGAACTAAGTTTGAAAGGACACTCGTAAAATTACGTCACTCTCGCCGATGAATATTCATTAGATCGTGGTCGTGCGTGTTCAATACAAACTTTCTGCATGCATGCACTCAGTGTGTATTGAACACGCACGACCATGATCTAATGAATATTCATCGGCGAGAGTGATGTAATTTTACGAGTATCCTTTCAAACTTGGCTCTTAAGTGCCTACCGGCTTTGTGAATAATATCGCGCGCCCTCTTTAGGCAAAAATTGATATCCACGCTGTTCCAGAGGCATCTACGTGAAGATCACAAAAAATGCTCTTATTTTATTTTAAAAAACTGCAAAGAATTCAACAAACGATCCATATGGTTCGGTAAGTGTCATAGCAAAATTAGAATTCTTAGCTATGATGTAAAGTCATAGTTATTTTAGTAAAAAGGTAACCCTACAGGGCTCCGCCGCGAACTATTGACAGCGCCGCAAACCGTCAGTTTGGTTCGCTTATTTTGGACATAAAGCTTTGAAAGTTAAAAATTTCTACTCATATATACTCACGAACTTCCTGGACAACCAGCAATCCCTGTAGAATCCTGATTTGAAAATTATTTTGAGAAAAAAAATGTGATTATCCACTGCTGTCAAAATGTTCCCATGTTGTAGCAGCCATCTTGGAAAGTTGAAAATAGACTGCGCATGCGCGTTGTCGGCGCAGCAAACATGAATATTCAGGCTTTCAGAGAGATTAATGAATATGCATGAAGACGAGTGACGGATCCTTACTCTCATGGAGAGTACAAAAAAAAAAAGAAAAAAAAAGAAAGAAAAAGAAGAAGAAAAAAAGAAAAAACCCCAAAGAGATAGTTTATTGTAATATCCATTTGAGAAAATCCCTGGGGGATGAAGGTGATATATTCCCCCCACTTTTTCGAGAGCGGGGATGGCGTGTACAATATCCCCCTCTTTTTGAGGAAACATGATATTGTATTTAATTCAGTTGATGAAATTTTTCATTAAAATGTCATAAACGACGGTCATATCGTGGAATTTTCATATGAAATGCTCTTAAAAACATCGAAGTGGTTATTTTTCTCTCGCTCGCTTCACTTGCTGGCAAAATAAAAGAATTATGTGTGGGGGTCTGCTCGGGTTAGTAAGGGTGTGTGTGTGTATACTTAAGTGTGAGTTCATGCAAGAAACTTCGGCAAAAAGTCTATCACCCCCCCCTCCCACTCCTCAAAACGGATTTACGCCGGTGGTAATATCACCTTGCAAGAACAAAATGGTGAGCATGAGCAATCAGCAGCAGTGCTCTATTTGTTCAGCTTATTTCGTGAAGAACCGTACGGGCTATAGAAAAATACAACTTGTCAAAATCACCAGCCCAAGGACAATCAGCAGGGTCTTCCAGAGGGAGGGCATACTGTACAGCTTCATTTGCGAAGAATGCAAGCAAAAACTGGTGCAAAATACCATACGAAATAAGAACGCCCCAAATAAAAGGGACAGAACAAAACGCACATTTTCTTCCCCACATGGCACACCATGTGCAAAGAGGCCAGCGACTTTCGCTTCGCCATGCAGATCCAGCCAACAGCCTCCAGAGATCCAAGATCCAGAGGATGATGTGCAACCAGAGAATCCCCAAACATCGATGAGTAAAATCAAAGACCATCTTGATGCAACAAGATACCTTCAAGCATTTCACATGCTACAAAAAACATCAGAAGCCGCCAAACTGGCCATGGTGGAGGCCACATGCGATGTCATCAAGAATGAGGTACCTTAAGTGATAACTGAAAGAGTACACTATGAACATGGCGGACAAAGAAAGCGGACAAAATAAACAACCTCTCATTCTACTCTTCACAATGGTTCCGGTAGTCAAAAATGGATGTGTAGCTCCATCAAAAGATTAGCCTGAAGTATAACTTGTAAGTCATCGTCGTCATATCTTTTTTGTTGGTAAGTCCCACAGCGAGGACACCGACCTTCCTCCACCTCTCCACCTGATTCATCATAAGACTTCGGAGGGGCGTCATGACAAGGGTCATTTGGCCAGGGCCTGGTTTTGCGGGTTCCATCTTTTGAATTGATAATGAAATTAGTTATATAACATAAGATATTTTATCAATGTCTTCACCTCCTTCTCCTCCTCCTCAACAACAACAACAACAAGAAAGATGCATACATGATTTGTTCAAGTAAAAACAAAATAAATACAAATTTGGATATAATTGTTTTCATTGCCACCTTGAGTATTTACTGACACATGAGAAAGAAAAAAAAGAAAAAAAGAGGCCCCTCCTACCTTTTTCTTAACCAGATGGTGAAGACCGAAACAATCGCTTTTCCCATACCCCGTAGGGAGTACGCCCAGGGTGTTCCTCCCATTTAGGGCATGGACTAGTAGCATTACTTGTCCGTTTTTCAATTCATATTTCAGATTTAAATCTCTCACAGTTGATGCAATCTCTCTCTGGAGGTCCATGTTTTGCTGTCAGCCGAGAACACGTGCGTTTGTTTACAATCTGTCACCCCATCGCTTCATGCATATTCATTAATCTCTCTGCAATGCCTGAATATTCATGTTTGCTGCGCCGACACCGCGCATGCGCAGTCTATTTTCGACTTTCCAAGATGGCTGCTACAACATGGGAACATTTTGACAGCACTGGATAATCATGTTTTTTTCTCAAAATAATTTTCAAATCAGGATTCTACAGGGTTTGCTGGTTGTCCAGGAAGTTCGTGAGTATATATGAGTAGAAATTTTTAACTTTCAAAGCATTATGTCCAAAATAAGCGAACCAAACTGACGGTTTGCGGCGCTGTCAATAGTTGAGCGTAGGGCTGTAACCCTGTAGGGTTAGTAAAAAGGGTGTGAAAGATTCGTGTGCACCAGGTGCATATGAATCTTTCACACACGAGACGATTTGAAACCATGGGTGATTGGGAACCACCGTTCTCTTCATACAGCAGAGCTTTATTCAGTCACACGCATGGTTCCCTATTTCCACCTAGTCTTGAGGACGCAATGATGATGATTTTTTTAGATATGTCATATACTTCTTCATCATTGACGTCTTGACACTCTCTCCATAGTGTCTTCAGCGAAGGACCAAAACAAAGATGGATTCCCAAAAAAATCCATCTTTTTAAACCGAAGTCAAGAGAATTCATTTAATTTTATTAATTCTTACACCTTCCTACGCCTAATGCGTAGGAAGGTTTTAAATATTACTATTTAAAAATGTAAAAAAATGAAGATTTCTTACCTAACTGATGCCGCGTAGACCCCTCGTTCCACATGTAAACAACGGAAATACAATAGCGTCGACCCTTGAACCGCTTATGTATGACGTACTTCCGGAAAGCAATGCCGTCTTAACGAACAATTTAGAGATAAAAAATCTTATTTAACAAATATTAAAATTTATTTTGTGATCATAAATAATTTATATATATTGATATGAATTATTTATGATCACAAAATAAATTTTAATATTTGTTAAATAAGATTTTTTATCTCTAAATTGTTCGTTAAGACGGCATTGCTTTCTGGAAGTACGTCATACATAAGCGGTTCAAGGGTCGACGCTATTGTATTTTTGTTGTTTACATGTGGAACAAGGGGTCTATGCGGCATCAGTTAGGTAAGAAATCTTCATTTTTTTACATTTTTAAATAGTAATATTTAAAACCTTCCTACGCATTAGGCGTAGGAAGGTGTAAGAATAAAATTAAATGAATTCTCTTGACTTCGGTTTAAAAAGATGGATTTTTTGGGGGAATCCATCTTTGTTTTGGTCCTTCGCTGAAGACACTATGGAGAGAGTGTCAAGACGTCAATGATGAAGAAGTTATGACATATCTAAAAAATCATCATCATTGCGTCCTCAAGACTAATTTCCACCTCCATTCACTCTGTACACAAGCGTGTACACAAATCTACGACTGGTTCCCAAAACCACGATTTGGCCGATGACTTTTACTCCCCAGGCGCCTCCAGGCTACCCCCCCCCCCCTCGGTCCCGCCGCCGTTGTCGTTGATCGAGTTTCATAAGTCTTCAATTCACGTGACATAATATTGAACGGATGGGACCACAATGTCCAATATTAATTATGAAAGGATATTATTTATGCTGACTGTACTCGATTATCAAAATTTAAAGGCACATACCTTCTGACCATGATAGTCATCGACCGCCCCTCCGTCCTTACGGAACTTTGGATACGATGTCATCTCGACGAAACTTCCGATAATGGGAGGACCAAATCAAAATTCGAGGGTTATTTCCGTTCCAAGATCGTGAATCAGCAAACTGCACTGGGTAGAATTGTTCAACAGATGGCGCACTGTAAGTATTTTGTTTGTAACCCATCGTAGACAGTGGTAGAGGCACTGATCAGTGGGTAGAGGACATAATTGTTGAAAAAAAAATCTTTATATATCTTTTTAAATCTTTGATGGATTTTCCTCAAACCTTTACAATTTTTTTCTTCATATTTTTTCTGCAAGTTTGACAATAAAATCTTTGTCAGGTTGAAATTCCCTTCTAACATTTACTTTAATTCCTTTAACTGAAGGAAAGATTTAGACAAATTATATAGCCCCCCCCCCCCTCCACTAAAAAAAAAAAAAACGTGCCAAGAGAAGGGATAAATATATTATTTTCTGAATATTATGTAGAAGATATTTCGTAAACATGGCATAAAATACAGTTGTTATGCCGATTACATACAACTCTATTTTTCTTTTCAACCTTCCATGTCGTCACTCGGACCTCGGCTGTCCTAAACCGGGGGGGGGGGCACTTCCATTGACGAGTGAATACCATGCGCGACCAAGAGGTCTCGAAAAGCACCCTAAACACGTATTTTCCATATTCTGAAAATACACCCCTTCAGGGGGGGGGGTCCCTGAACGTTGCCTAATTAATCCTTACTTGCATTCTCAAACCAAGGAAGAACGTCCTGCTTCCCTCCACTAGCGTACTTACGCCTTGCCCCCCTAACGAGCTTGAAGACCCTTTTTTTTGCTTGTCAATTACTGGTACGAAATCCTTTATTTGTGATTGAAGACCTTTTTTTTCTTCTTTTTGCTTGTCAATTTTTTTGGCGAACGGTTTTGCCCCCCCCCCCCCGTGGAAAATCCTAGGTACGCCACAGCTTCCCTTCTACATACCCCACCCTCCATCTTATAATCTTCATCACTCTTTGATCTGCCTATTTGTGTGTGTTTTTTGTGTTAAAAATCATATACTTTATTAGGACCCCAGATTAGGACTATTGTGATTCAATAATTGAGCATTTCCTCAAGTTAATCGATCCTTCCAATCCGCTCTAAGGCGCCTGACTATACATGGAAAGTCTGGGGTTCGATCCCCGGCTGCGGCACCTATGCCCGTGAGCAAAGCATTTAGTCTACAATGCTCTTTTATCCTGCTTTCAAATAAATGGAAATGCTATATGCATTATTGGTAACCAAGTGTGTACTTGTTTTCTAAAAAAAAAAAACCAAGACGGACACCTTTTAGATTAATTAGTAATAGGGAGTTAAAGCATTCCCCACTCTTTCCATAATAGATTTTATCTTAAAAAGATATGTGATCATATGTTTCTTTTTCTTTACTTCAAAATGAACATAAATCACCTGCTGTCATTTTGATTTTAAAAAAAATGTGTATAAAAAGTATATTATGTAATATATTAAACTTAAATTCTCCAAGTCTGCAGCTGTTCAGAATGAATTTTCGCGGTCTTTATAAAAAAATGTTAGAAATGTCTTTTTATGTTATAATATATTTTGATTTGATTTATAATGTTCTCTTCTACATACATTTATATAATTCCTTTTAAACATTTTTCATTACATATCAAACAAAATCATTTACTGTTTTGGCATTAATCGTGAGATAAATGTACTAAAAATATGATTTAACACACAAAACATAATCCACTACCAACATATTACAACATTCACTATTAGCAGAAGGATTGCAATCATAAAGCAGATTGCTTGAAAAAAAATGACAACCCCAGGTTCGTTAAATTGATTAAATACATTAGATTGGGTACATTAACATCAGTTCACAATGAAGATAGAGATGATAAGGATGATGTGGCAATTAATGGTAAAGATGAAAGCTATGGAGATGCATGATGATGGTCATGGTGGAGATAAAAAAAATGAAATACTGATACAAAAATTACTTCAAATATTCTGACGATAGCATGGATTTAACATATGCCTTCAGACGACTGTATTTTGATAGACTCTGGTATAGATAAGAGTTCGAAAAACTTTTCTTAAACTTTTTAAATGACTGGGGTATTTCCATTTTTATGCATTCTTGTTAATGTGATGTCTTGCAAGGCAAAAACAAATCTACCCTTAAATTGAAAATCTAAATTGAAATCACAAGCTTTAGCACCTTGATCATCATTCTCTTCTTTTTTATCGAGTCCTTCCAAAAGTATGGAATATTGGTAAAAATATTTGAGTATCTTTTCGATTTGCAAACAATCTGAATTGTTTGAAAGGTCAAACTAGATTTTATCTTCCCATCTATATCTACGATATTATGATGGAGTTTATAAACATTTTTCAAAAACAACTTTTCATCAAAATATATTTGTCCATCCGGACGAATGAACATATTATAAAAAATAACTTCATTTATCTAATTCTTCTCTTCTTCAAGAAAAAGTTGTTTCTTATTCAAACATGCATCTAACATTAATTTTCTGTACATCCGGCATTGCAAGACATTTCAAATTCATTGTGTGGTTATTATAAGCAACCATCCTATATCCCGTGGTAAATATTTAAAATACTGTTTCCATTTTATATTCGGTTTTCCCAATATAAGTCTTTTATTCCACACAATTCTTTGTGCCTAACTGAAAATCTCTCATTAATAGACCAGCATTATCTATCTGAATAAACAATATTTCTCTGGATGTTATCTTTCCACATAATAAAACTTGAAAGATTAATGTGTTCAGCTTGTCTATTACCCATATCGGGACAAGCGTGAGACTGGGGCGTGAGAGAAGAATCAATATTGATCATGTTGATAATACACTCTAAAAATGAAGTGCTAATTCAGCTCTTAAAGAGCGTGTATAGTGACTGCACTTCGGAGTGCTGATTTTTCTCGTTCAAATTTGAACTATACAAATCAGCACTCCGAAGTGCAGTCACTATACACGCTCTTTAAGAGCTGAATTAGCACTTCATTTTTTAGAGTGTACAAAGGTTTTAATTAAATGAATGTTACACATTAAGGTCAAATTCCTTTGCTTCAACCACATTTAAATTTTCTTTTTTCTACTCCTTCTTTATTGATTCGTACTTGACTTCCCCTATCTAATGAAAAATATATGTCCAAAATATTATAACAATTCTGATCCACTTTACCCCAAAATGCCGAAGGTAAACCTGGATCTATTTATGGCGTCCCAGTATAAGTTTTGTCTTCATTCATTTTTAAACACAATGTTTTGTTAAAACACTCAAACTTCCTGATCGACTGAGTGTCTTTTGCCTTTTACTAAAAAAAATGTCATGTCATTGCGTATATGCCTAATATTTGTTGACTTCTATATGCATATATATCTCCAAAATTAGTTGATTTCAATCATGGTTCAAGTCTTATTCTGTTAGCTAACTTCAGTACATAAAATAAAGAGAAAGGGAGTGACGGATCCTCTGTCTTATCCTGTCGAAATATTGCCATTAAAACACACCTTTATTAGTGTACCCTTTTCAGTCAATGATATCCACAAGTATACTAGAATTCCGGTATCGTTTGCTTGACTGAAGTCCCTATTAAACAAAATAACATTAGCATACCAATGACAAGTGCTTTATGTCAACGGAACATGCGTCTCTTGTACAGGCTGTTACATTTCTTATTGATTTTTTTTTGTTCTTTGTATGAAAAAAAGTATCCAGTTCCTTTCTTTCCATTGTGTCGTCCAATGATAGTAACCTACTGATGTACTGATTCACTGCTTTTGATATCGTACGAAGAGTGCTTGAATATATTTATAAAGTATTGTCCAAATTGATACAAAGCGGTGGTAATGTCAAAGCTGGAGACCAGATAGATCATTCCATTTTTCTGATACTCGTTGAGGTGCTAAAATCATTGAATTGTTCACGATCACCGTAATTGTGTCAGTCAGTGGCAAACAAGAAATTTTCTCCGAACTTGTTGCATTTTATCTTTTCATGTCTGAACATTGACAAATGGATAATAAAAATCAATGCCTCTGATTCGCATCAAGAGGTTTTTCTTCAAGACAATGTGTTTATCTTAATATGGACCAATAAAATAACAATGCATTTTTTTAATATAGCGTCGAGTTCGGATTGACATTTTATATGTAACTTTTGTTGTCATTCATTCTGGATTTACATCCGACATTATGAATTAATTGGCATAATATTTAGATGTTATGTTTCAAGTTGTGATCACTAATCGATACTCATTATGAACTGTCCGTGCCATAGGGCCTTACCGATCCCATTATCATTAATAAGACCTTGACCAGCCTATAGTGACAAGCGATCAATGGATTCGTGTACTCCTAAGAACTTACTAACCACAAAGTCTCCAGATGGCACTTTGGATACGTTATCAAGTTTGTCCCCGACACTTCATCACCTAGTCAATTCGACGAATGACCGTGTTGTCAATCATCCGATATTAAAGCGTTTTGATACAGAAACGCTTTTGCATAAAAGTGACAGGTGTGGTAGGTCACCAACTTCCTCGGTACTCGATCACCTTCAAGATTATGGAAATAATTTCCCAAACGCTCTTAAAAGATTACCGCCTGTGAAATTCGGCACGTCGGGCAGGTCATCGACAACGTTTCGAAGACTTGGGCACCTGCCAATGCCATCCGATGACCGCGTTGATGATCAGCGGACAGGGGGTTGGAAGACACCTGACTCGAAGACGAGGTCATTGACAACGTTTCCGACAGATGAGCTTCAAGAAAAAAGACACAGAACGGATCGTGACGACAATTTTCAGAAAATTTTTGATCTTGAGTTGTTCAGAAAGGCTTTATATAGCACCCGCGATGGTCTTATTGAAAATGGTTGGCTAGATACGAATTTATTTCACGATCGACCTATGTTGCTAGATGACATGGGTCGTGAAAGAAGATTGATTTCTCCATCGATGTTTGGTAGAACATTGACAACAATTAATGCAGACTATACTAGGCAGAACACACAAGCCAGCTCGTTTGCACCATTTGGTCGTCGAAGTCCGGCTATCGACGTCAGTGATCACCATGCTAGACCGAGGACATCATCATATCTCTCAAGGAATGTCCGAGTAAATGGGAGTGCCATGATGATGACTACCAGACCGATTCCTCCAAATAAGAAGATTAGAAATGACAAAGTTAAGTTTTATTATAGTAGTTTTCCCCCTTTTGTGTGCAAATACTTTTTTTAAAAGTCATTTAGCAATCATGGACCTATAATCAAACACACACACACACACACACAGATATAGACAAAATCAATTACTATTTTTTGTACTCATAGAATATACGGATAATTACATCAAGTTTTAGTGAAATTGTGCATGTAGGCCCTAAATCTTGGAATAGGAGAAGCGGTGCAAATATTTTCATTGTTTTCATTGAATATCTATCATGATCCTGTATTATGTTTATTTTTACAGGTTTCCATTTGAAGCACACTTCATCAGAACCTCGTCGTCGATCTCGTACTGCACCTGCTGTTATCACAAGGAACGTGGAAAGACCATGCCATCAGAATATTTCAATGAGTTCTTCTTCAAAAGGTAGTAAATATGTTTATCGTTTTTTTCGGAGGAGGGGGATGCTGCAGTGTTTGGGCTTTTTAAAATAAATGTTGATTTAGGTTTTTTTTTAATTATGGGTACGATTTGCGAGAGGCGTTATGATTTTTAATCACATAAATTCAAATACACGCTTTTAGATTTTTTCAGATTAGATTAGATTAATTTATTTCCGTTCAACAAAATAAACATATATAATCGAAGTAATTACATATTCAAAACAATATAGACAGTTCAATGACATTTTATAACAAATATAGAAGATAAATTAACTGAACAGAGGGACTTGCCAAGAAAAGCAATGCTTGTAAAAGGCAAGTCCGTAAACTTAATTTCAGACCTGAAAAAAATAACTTCAGTACCGTGAGTGAAGAATGAAATAATAAAGTGGAGTCGCTTTGCTATATAAAAGGTATCTATATATAAATATTATCAATTGAATTATTCACATATTGCAGTTGACAAAATGCTTGTAAATTTCAAAATGTGTAAAATACATATAATATTGTACACTGTATATATTGATCTTGATTTATAATACAATTAAAACGATGAAATCTACATTCATGAATCTTCTTATAAAATATTGCCAGGATCGAATAGTGAAAAAGTTATAAAAAAAACAAAAATAAACAGGGGAAAGCATCTCCTTTCTCTCGAACTTGCCGAAATTGAATGATGTTTATGTCAGTTGTTGGGTGGAATCCATTAATTCAAGGGATTATCCAGACTAAAGTAATAATACCTAAAGAGACAGAATAAAATTCACTGAGCAAATCTCTGAAAATCTAATCAAAATCTGATAACAAATAACGAAGGTATTACATTTAGGAATTAAGCAATTATCAATTATTTTGTGAAAACAATATTATGCACGCCGCCATGAATATTAAATATGTAGGCTGCTTATGTCATGTTCTCACTTTCCTATTTGTCATCTTATTACATGAAATATTTTCATGCACGTGTGTATGATATGCCTCCCTTGTAGCATAAGTGGCAGCAATTATTTTACTCATTTAATCAGTTTTCATTCTATTGTTTTCATTCTTAGAGGTTTGAATTTGAATGAATATAATTATATATAAAAAGAACATATGGGAGATATGATCTTTTCAAGCTTGCTCATTGCATATTCTTGAAGACATGCATAGCACGTAAAACTGTTTCACCGAAATAATGCAAAACTTTTTTATTCCTTGTTCGATTTTGGTGAGGGTTTTTTTTGTCTGATACACTAGCGTACCTATGGGGGGCAGACCGCCCCCATGACGAGTCACAACCCATGCAAGGGACGTATCCCTGCCCCCCATAACGAGCCAGTGGCCCCTCCTTTGAAGTTGAAGACCTTTTTTTTTTGCTTGTCAATTTTTTTTTCTGGTGCGGATTGGTACGAAATCCTTCATTTGTGGTTGAAGACCTTTTTTTTTTGCTTGTCAAATTTTTTGGCGGACGAGTTCGGACGCTCTGGAAAATCATAGGTACGCTACTGGTCTGATATTCTTATCAAATCAATTCAATTTAATTCAAATAAACATTTATTTTCTTCCATTTCATTACATTTTTCTTAAACATTAATTCATACAGAAAGCAATATTATGAAGAATATAGATATGTACCTGTTGGGTTTAAAGAAGAAGGCGAAGAATTGAGGCTTGTGGCGGATTATTTCTTTGCGATCTTATTCAGCATAAGAAATTGATTTTGTAATCGTAAAACTTAAACCCTTGGATAATGGTTCGGGATAAGCTGCTTCAATATTATGAGTACCGAAATTATCGACAATTTTGCCAAATTGACCGGGAAAACGGTATATAAATTAAAAGTAATTGAAAAACTATCATAATCATAATCATCATCATCATTTCCAATATCGTAAACATTGTTGTCGTCATCATCATCGTCTATGGATGTCGATCGATGTCCAATGGTTTGGAGATGAATGACTTAATGTTGTTCTCTGTGAGGGATTCGCTTTCTTTTTTTCTGGATGGGCCAGTTGCGTAAAGGGTTTACAATTTTAGGGGGGGGGGGCAGACGTGGCGTAAAAGGCTAAATTTATAAAACCAAGCAAAGATTTTGACCTTTTTGATATAGACATTTAATTTTGGGATACATTTCAAAATGATGTTCTTATTGAAATATCATATTTCATCATGTTAATTCCCTTTTACATTCTTTGTTGTGATCCTTTCTTTTTTTACTTTGTGTGTGTGGGGGGGGGATCCAATGCCCTACGCCCCACATGATATGCGCGGCAGGGGGTATTAAGTCCTTGATATTAAAGAATAAGTTAGATTTATTCCTTCAAAATTAGGTACCACGTACTTTTATTTGATCACTATCGCGAGCGAAAGGCGCGATCGAGCTGATTTGTTTTTCATCTTGACTTGACAATAAGATAATTCAGATGACTTTTGTCAGTTCTTAGTCTGTGTTATTTTCCCTTAATACACTCGTAAATTTCAATTCTCATTTCTTTTGCATGTTTTTGTGCAAAAACATAAACATGAATAAGTCATTGTATTTTTTTCTGAAATTTGTTGTTTCTAACAATATCTGAAATGATTTTTTTCATTCAACAACGATAAGTAAAATAAAGTTGCGTGGGAAAATGATGGTCATTATGCGTATATACAATACGACAATCAATATTGTGATCATCATTACGATCACCCTTGTCAATAATATTATGATATTCGACCGAAAATTATTGCTGGATGATAACACAGGCCGCCCCCACTTGGATATATTCCCAGTATCCCCATCGCCACCGCCCTTCCTCCCGTGATCGACACACATTTCATCGTATCCCTTCTCCTCCTCCTCACCATCAATAATAACAGGAAGAAGATACCCCCTATCTATTTTTTCCGTCCTTTCTTGTTATTTTTTTTTAATTATATTTCCTTTATTCTCATTGACAGGAAAACTCTCAATCACTGTGAATATGGACCCCTTGATTTCTTCATCGATTGAAAGTTCAGAGAAAGCTGAAATTCAAGAAAATGAAGTTCATAAAAGCGGTGATGATATCATCTCCCTCCATGGAAACGTTGGTAGTTCTGAGAGCCTTCTCAATTATGACAATAGCATGAATAAAGCCAACAAACTTCCTCCTGTTGACCTTTCCGTATATGACCGAAAGAAGCCCATATTTCTCGGAAAACCTAAATGCGTCGGCAGTATGAGCGAAACTTCGGCAGACGACGTCAACATCGATAGGTCCGAACACGATCAAGATCAGGATCAAATAAAAATAGTTGAGCAATCCGTATTGACGAAAGATTCAACAATGGTAGATCCATTTGAAAGACTATTAAAAGGTCTTCGAGAACCAAGGTTTCGTCGACTTGTTGCTCGTGATGATGGAGCAGATGACGTTGCCAACGTCGGTGATGTCGACAACAATGACAACGAAATTAACTGCTTCGAAAAGGACCTTGACTTAGCCATCGAAAAGTTAGAACAATTGAGAAGTAATTTTGTCAATGCGGCAGGACTGAAATGATAAACTTTCATAATCTCCAATATACCCATGCAGGCCTACTTGATGTAAAATAAAGTGTGCTCAGATATTTATAACCGTCATTTTTTTTTTAATTTTAGATCATCTGTTATATGATTATTACTTTCACAATTTCAGCAGATTTTCATCGCTTGCCAGGTGCCATATGTTTATATCATTTCAACTCTATCACATTTCCCTTTCGCTCTCCCTCTCTCTCCCTTTTCCTCTCAATTATTCTCTCCCTCTCTCTCTTTTCCCATCCCGTCATCTGTCCATCTCTCCATCGTCTATTCCTGACGGAGAGGGTTTTTTTTCATTAAAATATGAATAAAGGAAGGGAATCCTGTATCAGTCTAATTAGCTTAATCTCTTTACCACTATTGTTTATAATTATCAAGTATTTTGCTAGGATTTGTACTTTTTCATGTACAGTATCTGTTGTTATATGTTCTGGACCCAAGGAAAGAACAGCGTTGTTGTAAATTAACAAAGCTGAGTGCCATTTTACTATATTTTTTTAAAATGTTGTCATGTATATGTATTTACCCTGTATTTTTTTTAGCATGGTAATGTGAAAAATAAATATCAATATCAACCAATCATGTTTTCAGATCCAATTATTCATAAATCCCCATTTATTTGTATCACTTTCATCGTATTCGTATTCAACTTTTCATCAACTCACATATCATACCAAAACAACAATATCTGGGCGACAATACCGTTTCGTGTGCACGAACGAATGATTGCATTTAAAAAGAGGCACATTTTGACACCGCTATTGACATAGGTGTCCGTTGCTAATGACTTAAAAGATGAGATACATCTCCAGTAGTTTGGCCTCAGGTAAACACGGGTTTATCTTCTCCTAATGAAGTGTATTATTTACCTGCATCTATACCATGTTGGCTTGTTTGCCAAGCAAACACCGAATAGTCTAAGCATCAGGTGTTACATACCTTATTACTTGATTGACCACTTTTACAGGATACCAATAATTGATCATGTAAGTTGGCTGTAAAGACAAAAGAACATGTCAATCATTAAAGGAATCAGAATCTAATGAATTATTTACGTATCGTGAATTGTTTACAACAAATTGTTCTGCTAGGAATGTCTCATTAACCAAACTATGTTCGTACTTGAAAAGGGTCATGAGGTAACAAGCGCATCGTCAATGATGTTATCGATCTATAGAGATCGAATTTCACACGGTCAATACTGAACATAAAGGACAAACATGCAACATTATCGGTGTTTCTTATTCGAAGTGGACGTCAGACTTTCAATACATTAATTTAACACTCAATCTTGATTTAATGAATTAATTTGTTTCGACTTGAGTTTCGATGAGACGAACGGGTCTGCGTAGTGCAGCCTATATGTACAGGTAATATACACTAACTTGACGACACTAGCAGGTTGTGATTTGGATGGACAATGACCATAAAAACAGCCCGCAAAGAAGTGCCTACTTAGGAAGCAACCACTAATGAATTGCATCACATGCGGGCGCCATAATTGTATAGTAAATCAATTGCTTCAAACTGCTGTCTCCTCTCCCTCGTTCAAGCTTCTTCTGCCAGGTCGGGAAAGCTCGAATTATATTTTTATTACCATCGTGAACAGATGTATTTTCATTTGGACGAAAGCTTCTATCTTTCGATGAGCAGATGAAACGTAGCCGAGGATAATCGACAAAGTAAACATTTGTGAGGTATTGAAATTTCGGTATTTTTAAAATTTTATAGTATTAAGGATTTTTTTCACTCTACTTTTCTACTTTACTCTTTACATTAAACGTCTATAGATACATGCTTACTCTGCCATTTTGGAGGTACCTATCTATTTCGAAACGAATTAATAGTGATTTGTGGTAGGTCTATGTAGTTCTGAGCTCTATTTGTGTTTAGTGTATCTGAAATACAGTGTTTATCGTATGAAGTGATACTGCATGAATTTGTCCACCAATTGAAAAATAATACACAGCTAAGAATTGTTTTACTTAATACTTTTTTTAAATGCAGTGAAAATTATTCGTCCATGACATAGTCGTAACTACTAAAGAGAAGACCCCAAAAGTTCGAAAACCTTGGGATTTTACCTGCAGTCCATACAATATATCAGTCGATTCATGTATGTCATTTAATTCTAAATCTTTTAAGGTAAAGCAGTCAGCGTTTCGAAAAAATAGCGTATTTTGTATTATTAATAACACAATGGCTACTGAAAAAAATAGGCATGTCTATGCCTAAGGGGTTCTTTATGATTTCGGACACAACTTTGAAAATGGGTCACTAATTTTGATAATGGACTTTTCAGTAGACGCACAATAGCAGATAATATGGCATGACGTGTTGGACATTCAATAATATTCACTATCAATAAAATGCTGAAAATAAAAAACGTTGACCATAAAGAAAACGGCGAGGCCAGTCCGAGTTTAGTACGAATCTCTATTTCGTTTTCTCCTTAACTTTTTAAGAGCTTTCCATTATTTTCAAAGAATTTAGCAAACGTATATGGGCCCATTATTGGTCTACAGTTGTTTTGACCAAATTGGTCAGAATTTCGACGAATATTTGGTCGCAATATCTGCCCGACTCTTGATGCTTAATATATTTTATGTTTAATAGAAACCCAAAGTAGCTTAACTGTCATTTCGCAGTAATATGTGTTTATTATAATTCAGTGTGTTATATAAATCATTTATACATAGTCATTTCTTATTTATCTTATTCATAAAGTGTATTGAATTGAACTTACCAGAACCTTATTGGCATCTGCCAATAATGTGTTCATGTGTTTGCAAACTTTTCAAGAACAAGCATATAGTAGGATTTCTGATCCATGAATGAAGATTTTTTTTCTAAAACACCTTAATAATCCCAGACTCCACAAATGTAGGCCTATATAATATACACCTACCTGTATAAGGAAAGCGATTTTAAAACAGAAAATCTCATAACCATGTTATGTGACATTATCTCGACATTGTCTTAAAAAAAAAGACAAACCAACTATATAAAAAAAAATCTATATTAGTAAATTATGGATACCAAGGAGTCACTCTGCTAAACCTTTTCAATTCAATTCAATTTAAAATAATTTCCACAATTAAAAATATGCATATATACAAATCATTGACATCACGGAGATATATTACACGTGGAGGGGTCAAAGAAAGCACAACTGCTTGTATAAATTGGTCCCATTGTAATAACAATAAATCATATTAATACATGTAAAAATAAGCCATAACAATTTTCTAAATTAAATCAAATTGAAGCGATTATGGCTAGTTTTTTATTTAGTGTATCACTCGAATTCAGAATTGAATCCCTATGATCATGGTAACTATGGATTCTAAGAGTTCGTGACGTCGTCCACAAACGAGGGGATTCTCTCAAACCAACTTCATTATTCTTCTCCTTTGCAATAATGTGTCATCGCTTCTTCCTTTTAAATCCAAACCAAATACACCAGAGAATCAGATGAAACGCTTGTCAGGATTCTGGCAAACATAAAAGTGTCGTTCCTATAATCCATGATCATGATGAATAACGGAGTTTGCATGGACCCTTGATGAATGAATCCTTTCTGTACTATAGTTGTTGAATCATCATTGATAAAAACAAGATGGAAATATTTTTGTAGAAAAAAGTACAATATGTCTTGAAAATAATTATCAGTCTCATGCCTATAGTTTATATTAATTTTTGATATGTTATATACTTCGGTATTATTTGTGTTGATTAGAGGAAGTGCATGACTATTACCCGAAACGTTGTCATGATAAATATGTGCTTAATTTGATGAAATTGAAAAAGTATAGTTTTCAAATAACGCTATCATAATTATATTGATTTATGTAATGGCATAATTAAACTTACTCTATACATTACTGCCGTCCCGTCCACTCACCGTTTAAATGTTAATGCCCCAAATAAATGATGTTTGTTCTGTTATCAATTGCTTTTATTTGACAAATTTCATTGGACAGGAGCAAGTTTAATAAATGACTTATGCGTTTTTGTAGCTTGAGATTATGGTATCTACCATGGTAACAAGGTACAGCAGCAAATCAGAATCACGGTTCCAAAAGTAAGATTTACCAGTCATAAGTCTTTTTTTAAACGGGGCCTATATCTATTTGTCATACTTTGAGATTGTACAATAGACGTGTCAAATCTATTTTATTTAATCTGACAAGTGTTCGTCAAAGCAACTGAGTCTTGATAGAAATCAACATATATGTTAGAGGTCTCCAACTAGTTCGTGGTTATATATAACAGACCCGTACAATCATTTCTGATCTCAAACCTTTGTTTGAGCTTACAAATGGAAGTGGGAAGCCGCAATCGAATGAGC
Organism: Lytechinus variegatus; assembly: GCF_018143015.1. NCBI lineage: Eukaryota > Metazoa > Echinodermata > Echinoidea > Temnopleuroida > Toxopneustidae > Lytechinus > Lytechinus variegatus. The sequence goes on along the minus strand of NC_054740.1, from coordinate 88,767,349 downwards.
AATGTTTACTAACACTTCGGGGTTTTCAGGTTAAAAACATATTAACCTGGTCAGATATTAGAAAGCAAATTGATTACTTGTTATAACCTATAGGCCACTAAAAGAAATAAAAGGGGAACTTCCACAGATTTGAGCCAGGCTGACAAGTTGCTGGATTAGATGTCAAGTACTTTATAACTTTAAGATTAGTGTTTATGAATATTCATGTGTATAGTCTTCGTTAAAAAAATGTTCTGATGCTAGGAATAAAAGTTATGTATAAGGGAAAAATCGCGTCTCAGGGTAGGCATAATTTTTATCTAATAGGCATTAGCGTTCATTTTTATTCTTCTTTTGAATTATTAAAAAAAAAGGAAAATGGTTAAACATATAATTCAAGGTCTGTTAAACCCAAATTGAAAAAAAAAAACACTGCCTCTGTGAAGATTTGAGGTGGTCAATGAGAATTGCTTGTCTTGCAGAAATTTATTTATTTATTTATATTTTAACGCTATGCAAAGTACTCACTAATATTGCTAATGGTGAATTAGAATTTAATATGACTCGTTGGTACAGCACATCAGCTGGTCATATTGAGTCGGGAGTTCTTCGTCATCTTTGTCTGATCTCATATTTTCCCTGAGCATCGAATTGCGTATTATTCACCCCAATGGAAGTCTACGTAGGTTCAAACGGCGCTGACATTGTAATTACCCCAAAGTGCACATTGATGTTTGTAAATTTGTAATCATCCTTAATTCGTTTTCTTTGTCTCCTTATTTTCTCCTCACAATAGAGACGGGAAAACAACTAAATAGACGAATCACCATAGGCCTGTACATGACGGTATACCAGAGACCTATATGGTAAGTATAAATTATTTTAAATAATTCGTACCATGTCCATGGGGCAAGCTAGGTGCGTCCACCATTCACTTTCATCACGTGATCAAACATAGAAATAAAGGAGGATAAAATGGGTGAGCGGAAGATAAGAAAAGATGACTGCCTATTTGTTCATTGAAACAAAAGAATAACATCACATTTTTAAATGTGAACCCCCCCCAAAAAAAAAAAATCATCATCATCATAATTGTAAAACGGGTTCATATCAAATGTGGATTATACCAAGGGTATAATACACTTTAAAGTTTAGAATAAGACATCACTGATCAGATTGTTGGAAGTTGAAATCGGGTTCGAATCCCTGCCATGGCGTGTTTTCCTTCAGCAAGAAAAGTATCCACACTGTGCTGCACTCGACCCAGGTGAGGTGAATGAGTATCCGGCAGGAGTAATTCCTCGCATGCACCAAGGAGTTCCTTGCATTCACTGAGCGCCGGTGAAGGTGCTGGTATAACTCCTTGCTCGAGGGTATAGCGGCGCTTTGTATCCTCCGGCAAAAAGTGCTTTATAAATCCAGCTATTATTATTATTATTATATTAGTCTTTCTTATCACCTCAAGATTTCTTGCCCTGTTATCTCGATAAAGCATAGATCATGTTTATAAGTTGACCAGCCAATATACCGTATGTGAATAGTTGAACATATCCCTTTAACACATCCCGAAACACATGCACAAAATATTCGCATGTTGCCATTATAACACCGGGCCTGCAATATCTTCGACTTTCGATGAAAATGTCATAATATCAATGTCAAGGCATCTAAATGATATCGATCGCGTCTATATCAGTGCTCGGAAACGCAGCAGGTGTACTTTATATTGTCATTATAAGCCACGTTGATCATGATAGATGCAATCATCAAACTGTTCTATAAGAAAGAGCGGAGTGATACCACCTCCATAATTCATCTGCTACCATTTATAGGAAGAGTTTACTGAAATATTGATCGATAAACAGATAGCAACAACAAGCGGAATTAAGGCCTCTGGCAACTCCGCCTGCATTATGCAATTTGATATCGCAGCAGCGCTGACTTGAAAACATCTCCGTATAAGATTTTTTTTCGAAAAGAGAGAAAACACATTTATTTGAAAATAAACTCCTAAATTCAGATGACCCTAGAAACTTGTATTTCATTTCAAATCATTTGTCACGTTTTTGATATCCAATAATCATCTCATATAAGTTTCATCCATTGTGGTTAAGTAAAGTTTAAGGAACAAAGCACTTCTTATCCAAAATAATTGATTTGAAATGACCTTGTATAAGTATACCTTGATCCGGTAACTGCTCCGCGTCGCAAATAAACTGCCTGAGAATTACGGTTGAAAAATCGGTGACGGATGATGAACCACTCGGAAAAAATTAACAAAGTGTGCACGAAATCTTTCAATTTCACTTAAGAAAATGCAAAAGCACCCAAATAATTACTCGCTTTCGAGTTTCTTTGAATTTTTTACGCATCCTGCCCGCGGAAAATTTCTGCCTACGGCAATGACCTCACACATGCTTAACAAGGCTGAATTTCAGAAATCAGATGATTGAGTGTCATTTAAACTTAAACTTCCCTTTAAATGTCACCTTTCTGAATATATCGCTAAATCCCCCTCACCTGACTTTCTCTCTTATATGCATTTTTGTCAATCTTTTTTTTTGAAAGAATAAATATTTTAATACACATCATTAATTTCTTGAAAACTATAAGATATCCAAACATTCTCCCAGTGCATCGTGATGACGTCATCAACGAAAAGAGCAAAGCTGCAGTGCAATTTAAATTAAAATATAAATGAAATCCATACCAATAGTCATGATTAAATTCTCACTGTGTTAAACGACGCGAACTACCCACCTGCCACCATTACCAATTGATTTCCTGTGTGATTTGCAGTATAATGTAATCTAATAAAATGAAATGCACGTTACTTTAACATTGTCATTGAAGGTGCACTCTGTACATTTTATTTCCTTTAGGACAATTTCAGGAAGTTTAATTTCAAGTTCTAGTGTAATTTATTTAAGAATAAAAAATTATTTATAAAACAAATGAGTTCTATGATGATGAATTTAACCAACTTCAAGAAAAGAGTTCTCTAGCCCTGATACGAATATTGATGGAGTTTAATTTTGTAAAAACTTCGTATGTTACGTAAAAAATTGCTAAAAATTAATCAAGTTATTAATGTTCAGAATTAAAATATATGATTTTACTTTTCGTTTCCTTTATTACACAGGTGTGAATTCGAACATCAACACGATTTCGATATCATCATAATGGTTTACATGGTTCTATTATTACACACAAAATAAAGCAAAAAGAAACGAGACAGAAAGACTGAAAGATGGATGCTTTCTATCAACAGATTCCACGACCTGACTTCCAGAAGAGTCACGTGACACGTAACGCCAAACCTATCATCAACAGCTTTGACGAGAGGTTCCCTTATACTGCTCCTCCACTCGACTTTTCTTTCATGAACATTGGTAACTTCGATTCATATCTTCATGGTAAGGACGATGAACCAAGGCAGCAAGGTCTAAAGAACCTCACCAAGACCGAAGATGGGAAATACTCGACCACCACCCTGAAAATGAACAACAATCTTCTTCAAGAATGGAAAGGTTTCGAACAATTCCTACAGGACATTCTGGCAAGTCCACAGGAACTCTATTGGCTTGATCTGTCTTTCAACTATCTTATAACCATAGATGAAGTCATACTCAACTTTCCCAATATTAGAATTCTCTATCTCCATGGAAATGCAATCGAGGATGTCAAAGAGATTGATAAACTAGCTCAACTTCAACATCTTTTCAAACTCACCCTCCATGGAAACCCGGTGGAGTCTGATCCTGGTTACAGACAGCGTGTACTCTCCAAACTTCCAAACTTGAAGACGCTAGACTGTAGCGAAGTAACTAAAGCTGACAGGGAGAAATCCCAGGTTTACGTTTCGATGGTCGGGGATCGAAATCCGACTGCAAAGAAGAAACATGCACGTTCAAAAACAAAGTAAAACTGTTTTTTAATGTTTGATGAATGCATTCATTCCCATTTGAGAGTACCCGTTTACCATTATTTCATCCGCAACGATTAACAATTTGAAGTTTGTATTGAATGGTTCGTTTAGATATTCAGAAAGCTAAGACATTGAAGAAAACCTTCATCGATTATAGCCAAAAGTTATTTATGAAAATGTGAGATAGAGGGGACAGCATATTTTGTGCGTTAGTTTAATTTTCATGCTCCAGGCTGAAGATATTTATAGTTCACTAAATAGAGTAAAATTCTCAGAGCAAAATGCTGAAAATTTGATCAAAATCCGATAACAAATATTGAAGTTATCGAATTTTAAAACATTTGCATTATTCTGGTGAAGCAGTTCCAGGCATGTCTTTATGAAAATTCATCAGGTGGGCTGATGTAGTCATATCCCCACTTGTTCTTTTGTGTTTATTATATGAAATAAGGTTTATTCAAAATGTTTCTACCAAGAACTAAAACAATTGGATTGTCAATTGATTAAGTACATTAGTTATTTATTGCTGCAACTTATTAATCATAGTGGAGACTCATCATTGTCATGTTTTATGTGAAAAAAAATTACACAATAATGATTTTATGTAACAACATAAGAAAAGGGAATGTAGGGATGTGACATCATCAACCCACCTAATGAATATTCATGACAACTGTTTTCACAAAATATTGCTAAAATTTGAATTTAATAACTTTGTTATTTGTTATCCGATTTTGATGAAATTTTCAGCATTTGGCTTTGTGAATTTTACTCTTTTTATTTAGATATAAATATTCTCAGCCCGGAGCATCCCTTTAACCCTTGCTCTACAGGGGTACAAATCTTCTTTTGTAACCGCAATAAAAGCCTCTCGTAATTAAAGCACAATGTCAGCCAGCAATAAGGAGTTTTATGACGTTTCTTTCGAGTTTTACCATTGTTTGAGGCCAGATTCCCAATGTTCTTCTTACTGGTTTATTTTTTTATTTTTTTTGCAGTGAAACCCCCTCCCCTTGCTTTTTACAAAGTCGTAACGTACGATGACCTCCTCTTGTATACAAATATATGCAGCCGTCCCTGCGGATACATAATCTTTTCCCGCAATTTTTTTTTGCGGAGGGGGTTAAAACTAGTTGGTATATGCATGGACCTACGAATAGATGGTTATTCATCGGTTGTAATGAATTCACTAAAATGCGGATGTCAATGTCATGTGAATAATAATATCTCAATATTAGTCTATTTTGATCATAATTATGATGGTCACCGAGTCACCGTCAATTAGGCTATGGGGTGAAAGAAGCACGGATTATATGCGCAGAACTTAAATCCTGGAAAACTGATAGTAGATTAGGTTATGTTTGGTAATCTTAATTCCATTTGTTTATAGTTGACAAAACTTATGCATCGTGTTCATGATAGAGGCTTTATTGTGATTGTTTTTTTTAAATTCATAATCCCTTTTCCTGAGTTTCCTCCTACATTCTAGTCAGAGATACATGGCACCAACGTGTCTCTTTCATTATCATTGAAGTCATTATTTAGATTGTTGATCGAAATTACACTCTAAGAAAATGTTTACCCAATATTGGGTAAAAATTGGAACATGCATGCTGGCTGGGTAAGAAGTTACTTAATATTTTACCCAATGTTGCGTTGAAATAGCCCAACATGGGGTTTAAACACCAAATATGTATGCTCCCTTTCTAACCCAATTTTACTCAAGTGTTTTTAGAGTGTATGCAAATTTAGTATGACAAAAATCCAGATCTGAAGCACTTAGTAATTTAAAATGTACAGGGTATCAGCAAAATACCAAAATACCAATAATGAATATAAAAACTGTTCCTATATGTCTATATGTCTTGATATTGTTAATATTGTAAAAAAAAACTACGTATTCGATGATATGCACATAACTAGAAGGCATCGACTCGACCTTCGTGGCATCAAAATAATTATGGTTCTTGTAAAAATAATCTTAAGAATGTCTACGGCTTAATCATTCTTCATAACTATGTCAGCAAAGCTAAACATGATGACATCGTTGAACATACCTGCGACTGATTTCGAGGTATATTTTCCAGTGCGTTGAGAACTAAGTGTGATTCATCAATGACCATAATTGTTTAATTTAAATGACTCTGTGAGAGTAGACTGGGGTGAAGTTGCCAAAGATCATTGTTATTTTGCAATTAAACCGATTGCGTTTTCAATTTGAATTGTTATGTATTTGAATGAATTATTTGATTCACTCACAAATAACATAATATTACTCGTTCTACACTGATTCGGGTAATCGAGATGAGCGAATGAGCACCCAAAATGGCACGTTTAATTGAGTTTAGATTAAGAGATAGCAAGGATCAATCAGATCCCTGCCACATCATTTTAAGATGTTCTGTGAAATTATGTTGTTTGAAGTTTACAGAAGCTGCTCAAGTCCCACATGATAAGTTACACACATCTGTTTTATTACAAATATGAAACCTTGTAACCTAACGTGGTATGGATATTACATCTTAAGTAGTTTTCTCAAGTGACTTTAAGAAAATTTATACTTAAAGCAAACAGAAATTCCTGCAGCATAGTCTCGTCTCAAGAACATTTGCAATTTTACTACAATGTAATCTTACATGCATTTGTGTAAACTTACAGAAAATTGGCATTTAGTGTATGTAACCTTTATACAGAATTATATATAATAACACTGTTTTCCCCTTAAAAACAGAACTGTTCTGTAAAATTATAGAAGATCTTTCATGCTATAACAATTTACAGAATGATTTGGTTATTTCTTTCTGGCAAATCTGTTTTAAAAATTTTTCTTCTGTAAAAATCTTCTGTTTCAGTCTAGATAAAATATGATTTTTTTATTACACAAAAATTGTACTTGATTTTGAGTTCTTGTTTGGATGTCACTTCATAACATACGTTCTTCTAGTTATTGATTCATAGGTTTGTTTGCTTTTTAAAATTTCTATCTTTGATTTTATTTCTGTTATTATGGTTTGTCGATTTCTGTCGTAGCTTATCGTATTCTTAAGTTTATGTTAATAATCTACTTTTTGTTCATAATATAATATTGTACAATCAGCAAGCCATATATTTAGACAATCTTTTTATTGTGCCAAACATATCTAGGTGATGTGTCATGCTTTAAGTAATCATTTTGATCTTTGAAGCTGTAAATAAACAAAACAAAATGTATCAATATTTGTGATTATTTTTATTTGCTGATTATGATGTGATAAAAAATAGATGAATATTGAAAAACTGAGAAGAATAGAAGTTCAAAACGACACATAACTATCATTGTCTTTCAATACGCATCAGTAGCGTAAGCAGGATTTTTTTAAAGGGGAGAGTTTGGAGTTGAATGAAAATTTGACAAGCAAAAAAAAAGTTTTTTAAGGGGGGGGGGGTAAACCCCTGTAACCCCCACCCAGGCGCGTACGCAGGATTTTTGTAAGGGGGGGGGTTTCGAACTGATTTTTTTTTTTAAATCTCCCGCCCAGTCTCTAAAAAGTGAGGAGCGGGGGGGAGGTGATGATTTTTTTTTTCAGCGCTGCAAATAAGACAATAACATTTAAGTGGGGATGGGTATGTAACAGTGCGGTCAAGACCCGCGAGCGAGCAGAAATGTTCTCGTTTTTGCGTTGAAAACATAACCTTTTTGTCAATAGTTTCATGGTATCATAGTCGATGCTACATGTCCTTCGGATCGTAGCACTCATGATATGGCCAACCGCGTAGCCAGGATTTCATTTTGGAGGGGGCGGTAAATGCACGCGAAGCGCGGCGTGCCAACACTTACAGAGTGCGCGAAGCGCGCTCCCTAGGGGGTGGGTGCAGGGAGGGGGAGTTCCCCCTCCCGCGCGAAGCGCGAAGCTTTTAGTGTTTCATAAATTAAAATGAAAAGGAGCCGTTTCTCTTGTCTCTATTACCTCCAATTCGGTTGACTATATTGCGATTTTGAACCTTGTTTTCAAAAGTGATTGTAAACGCACAAAAGAGGTATACAATGGAGGAAATTAAAATGATAATAACTCCGCGCGAAGCGCGGAAGCTAAAGTGATTTATCAATTTTTCTTGCCATAAAAAGGGTCCCGAGAAAAGGGTATTCTCAAAGATATATTGAAACTTTCTTTGGAAAGATCAGATTTGATTACAAACAATTTAGCATCAGTGCATATTTTTAACTCGCAAAACAGAGGAGAAGATTGATAGAGGAAGATATTCCTCCCCGCGTTGAGCAATGAAACTCTGAAATTTCAAAGGGCGGACGTTTCATCAAATGTAGATATCTCTAATACCCAATCGTCTCTAATTCAATTGATTTTCTAAGATTATTGAACTTCATTACAAGGAAAATAGTGCGCATCAAGTTGAAACTTCTGTGATTTATTGAAATTATCTATCTATATAATAAAGGATGATTATTTTTTTTTGACTTATCCTGAAGCGCTTCATTTTGAATATAAAGAAACTTAAGTGTCATTCAAAATTTCAAACTGAGGGCGCAAAACAGGACAGGAGATGAATGTATACAGGGAAATGACATGAAGTTTAATACAATTTGATAAAAAAAAATGTACTTTTTTTTATTTAATACGACACGAATTCCATACCTTCCTCTTTTTAAATTAGGAACCTGTTTGCCCCCAAATTATGGTTGTTTATAGTAATGAGCTGAAAAGCGGGAGAAGCTGACTTTATGGAGGTGACGGCAGAAACTGATATAAAGATTTTACCCGCTCGGAACCGACCAGACCAGAAGTTGCTCGATCAATTGAAAAAAAAAGATAACTTCATACATTTACTTCGGCCTAACCTTACTCAAATTCATGCCCTTATGTATACAATTTTAACTTTAACTGGCAAGAAGCACATAGCTGAGGTGGAAAAACAGGGTTAGAGAAAAGGTGGGGGAACAATGGAGAACTTCAATATTGTCATTTAACCGCGCGCAGCGCGGAAGCAAAATTCATATATGAATTTAAAGCAAGAAGAGTGAAGGAGTTTCTCTTTTGAGAAAAAAATAAAGAATAAATAGAAAAAACACAAAGCTACCTTTCTTCCCTTTCCTTCCTTCCCTTTTCCTTTTCTCCTCTCCTTTTTCCCTTCTTTTTTTTCTTTTTGGGGACGTTTGGGGGGGGGCGACTGCCCCCCTGGCTACGCGTCTGGATATGGCCTTGATCAGAACACTAGAAACTTGAGAAATGTCATGAATAATTACGAGCGAGCGGAGCAAGTGAGCCGAAATGTTTGCGTTTTTCCGTCAAAACATACAATTCTTCTCAATAGCTTGTTGGTAATGATTACATATTAGTTGATGATACATGTCCTTCTGCTCGTAAGTCTCATGATATGGCCTTGATCAAGAGACTAGAAACTTAAGAAATTTCATAAATGATTACGAGCGAGCGGAGTGAGCGAGCCGAAATTTTCGCGTTTTCCCGTCAAAACATACATTTCTTGTCAATAGTTTGTTAGTAAATCAAGTATTGGTCGATGCTACATGTCCTTCTATTCGTAACACTCATAATACGGCCTTGAACAGGAGACTAGATACTTATGGAATTTCATAAATTATTACGAGCGAGCGGAGCGAGCTAACCGACATTTTAGCGTTTTCTGTCATTTTGGTTTTCATATTGGTAAAACATATTTTGTAAGAAAACGTATGTCTTTGTCTTGGTTCACTAGTATTCATAAGTATACATCATGATAATCATGTATGGCCTTGTTAATGGCGATACCGTGATCATGTCGGCGACATGCGGAAATAAAAGATATAATAAAATGGAGCGAGCGAAGCGAGCGGAATTTTTTTCTGTGTTTTTCGTCGGAAACATGAGATTCTGTTCATTATTGCTGTCATATACATTATTGGGTAAGGGAACTGTCCGTAACCAGACCAAGGAGTTATCAGGCTCTTGCCCGATAACTCCTTGACCAGACCGACCTCTGGGGAGACAAGCAAAAAAAAAGGAAACGAAAAGGGGGGGTTTGAACCCCCGAAACCCCCCCCCTTGCGTACGCGCCTGCCCCCACCACACACACACGCGCGCCTGGCATACATATTCCCTTTTTTTCTCTTCTTCCTCTCCTTCTTTTTCCTTCTTCTTAATAGTAATAATAATAAATCACTATTATCATTTTTATTATATAAAATAACAATAAAATGACTAATTAGTATCTTGTTTTTGACATGATTTTTGTTTACGGAATGGGGAGTTTCAAATGCAGAAGAACTATTTCCCTACATAAAAGGACTTTGATTATTATGTATGAAGTTAAATAAATGAAGGATACCAGCAGTGATTATTTTCCCCAACAAATAGATAAGTAGATAAATAATGAACAGCAAATATATATTCCTAATATTTCCAACGTTTGGTTTCTTTTTTAAAAGATACTGTGCAACATAACCTCAGTCTTAAGATATGTAAGTGCAATTAGGGTATATTTAGTTTTACTATACATGTATAGTTCAATTAGTTTGTACTTGAAGACAAAAATAATGTAAAGAACCAGGGGCGGATCCAGAATTTTCCAGGGGGAGAGTATTTTCCCGACGAAATTTTGTCTTGCAAAAAAAATCACTTGACAGTGAAGGTCATTTTGTCCTCGGAAAATGTTGACAAGCAGAAAATTCGGAAAATGTTGACAAAAGGGTCCTCATTTTAAAGGGAGGGGACACTCTTACGGCATATTTACATTAAAAATGATTATGTCTCTCAAGGGGGGGGGGGGGCACGGACACGGGCACCTGGATCCACCACTGTAACGAACATAACATTTTATTTTAATAAACGGAATTTGTTTCCAGGTTCACACCTCGGCATCAGTCTAAAATCATAAACGAGTCATTTATACATTTTGGATATCAGGAGAATTTGAAGAATGTGATTACAAGAGTATAAAGGTAAGTTGAGTAGGGTGAATTTGATTTAAAAGAAGGAGTGAAAGTAAAACTATGTCGGTAATAGGTCAGTAGGTGCCCACTTTAGTCCTTTCTATTTTATGAGAAAGTGAAGAGAGAGAGAGAGAGGACCACTATGATGTAGGGATTTCCTACTTTTCAGTGCTTCTTATCTAGACTAGGTCTCGCCAACTCCGGCTTCGTGGACAGCTAACCCCAGAACCTTACCCTACATCTTAAAAAAATTAAGCTCGGAGCAAAAATTGTCGCAGGAGTCTTGTCACCATACACACAGACAGGGGCGGCGGAACGAATTTGAAAGTGGAGGGGGCGGGGCACAGGGAAAAAGGGCACCATCTTAGAACAAATGACTTATTTACAGTGGCGCAATGAGCCAAAATTTGAGACGGCTAGATATGTCATAGGCCTATCATGATGAATTTATAAGAAGTTGAGAGAGAGAGAGCAATTTTTAAAAACATTTTTATAAAGAAAATCCAATTTTGTGATAGATTTTGACATAACATTCAGAAAATGACATTACATTTCACCAATCCCTCTTTCTTTTTCTTTCCTTTCTCTTTTTTTATCAATCGTCATTTTTTTATTTTTTTTTTTTGGGGGGGGGCAAGAGCCACTGTACGCCACTGTTTATCACATGACTCATGAAACTAAACGCACGCATTATTACATTTTTTTCCCTTGAGAAGTAACATATAACATTAGAATTTTGTTTTTCTTGTTCTAAAGGGGAACTCGTGACCACATCAAACGGGTCCTTTTCAGGTGAATGGGGTACAGAACACGTTCGTGAGGGGGCATTTTCTTGCGTAAAAAGGGCACTTTTCAGTGCTTCAAAAAGTGTGTGTGTGGGGGGGGGGTGGGAATTGTGCCCTCCCCAGGATGACCGCCCCTGCACACATAGGCCCTATGCAAATTTTTTTTTCATCAAATTATCAGAATTTTTTTTTTTTTTATATTGCCCCGTTTTAATCTAATTATGATTTCTGTATACATTGTATAACTGAATCATTTATTTTTTATTAATATTTATTTATTTTTATTTTAAGTTTTGTCTATTTTTTATTCATAATATATTCTCTTATTTATTTCTTTATTTTATCTTATTTTTATTCATAAAATGTACTTATTAAAGGGGGCGTTCACCATACGATCTCTGCTTTTTAGTTTGTCTCCTTCCCTTTCGACTTCATGGGATTATTGTATTATACATTGAACTATCATTGTAAATGTGAAAAGATTGAAAGAGGAAATAAATGAATCGAATTGAAATTGAATTGAATTCTCACCATGTCTCTCTTTCTTTCTCCCTCTTTCTCTCATCCCCCCAGTAGTTACGCCACTGCCTTAACAATCATGACAGTATAAATTATGATGGAGGCCTATCCTGCCCGGAAGCTGCAATGTTCGAGCTGATATCCTCCCGGAGCTAATGTCATGGAACCATACTCCGAAAGTCATCCACAGCCTTATTACCTAATATCAAAAAGAAAATAACACTACCTTATAGATTTCCCAATCCACGCATTTTTTTAAAGAATCTTTTCTCCCTTCATTTTCCTAACGCGCATTGAGACCTTTGAAAGGTAACTGTTCTATTTAAGACGATTCAAATCAATTATAGACCGACCCGAGACCGACACTGAAACCTGCATAGAGGCCGCCTATATGCAGTGGCTGCTATTGACAGGTCCTTTTATACACAATCTGCCTCCATTGGAATCGGTTCAGTCATATGCAGGTGGCTACTATACAGGGGCGGATCTAGTTTTCGCCATGGGGGGGGGGGGTTCACCCATATTTTTCCCGATCGGCCGCTCAAAGTTGTTTTTGTTTGTTTCTTTGAAGGGGTAGTCCTACAGTCACTTTTCAGCTTTGTTCTTATAAAGGAAAATAAATATACATTAATCTCATAAGCCCTATTTAAATAGTGCGGGCGCGCCAACTCGAGCTAATTTTTTTTTGAAAATTTCATTTAATAATTAAACAATTATTGATGCGAGCGGGAAAAAGGAGATTTCAGACCTAATAACGGGACACTCTATTTATGTTTTGCGAATCATGAAAAGGATTGGCAATTTGGTATCTCCTATACGGAGCGCGAGCACAAAATTTTCGATATTCTCACCTGAAACTTGATAGTTTTAGCTTGTTTTAAATAATGAACAAGCTGTGTATCTCAACATGTCATTGAACTCTGTCTCAATAAAATGCATTCGCGTGCTTTAGATTTAGATCTAGAATCTGGGCACTCTGAATACATTTTAAATCATAGAAATCAATCATGCGAGCGCGAGCTGAAAATGTTTGATATTCCGATCTGAAATAGGGTCAGTTTAAGAACTTTAAAAAAAAAGCACAGTATATGAAACATGTGGATAGCATTTGATAAATGATGCGAGCGCAAAGCGTGAGCTGGTATTTTGATTATTAACTGACCTTGGACCGGGACATTCTACATGTTCTAAGGACATTTTGTCATCATATGAAAATGATATCTATAGGCCTATTCACATTTCCTTCCTAAATGCGAGATAAAACTTGTCGATATTCCTTTCTGAAAAAAAGAGACAACAAAATGTTATTATCTATTTTTTAATCTAATAAGTCTAATGAGAAATGAAATGAAATTTGTTGATATTAAGGCCTGAAACTGGACATTTTAGGCACTTTTGTAAATAATTATGAACAGGATGCATGGGTAAATATATTTTACCAATTAATGTGAGCGCAAATCGCGAGCCGAAAGTTTTTGATTAACTGCGGAGGCGGATCCCAAGATTTTCCAAAAGGGGGGCACATCTTCCCGAGGAAAAATTTGACAAAGGAAAAAAAGTTTTAACCCCAAATTAAGGATATTGCCTATTTCTTCAACGAAAAAAAAAAATCTTCACTTGCAAGGGGGGGGGGGGTGGGCACACTTCTGTTTTAACGGCATTTTCACATTACAAATTTTAATTGTGCTTTTAAGAGGGTATACATTACGTACTCACCAATTAAAATGCGAGCGCTCAGCGCTAGCTGATAGCCTAGATTTTGACAATCAAGCTTAAAGAACAAGTCCACCCCAACAAAAACTTGATTTGAATAAAAAGAGAAAAAAATTCAACAAGCATAACACTGAAAATGTCATCAAAATCGGAGGTAAAATAAGAAAATTATGGCATTTTAAAGTTTCGCTTCATTTCACAAAACAGTTATATGCACATCCTGGTCGGTATGCAAATGAGGAACTAATGACATCACTCACTCATTTTATCTTTTGTATTTTATTATATGAAATATGATTTTTTTTCTCGTCATTGTCATGTGAAATGAAGTTTCATTCCTCCCTGAACACGTGGAATTCCATTATTTTAACATTTTGTGCTTCAGGCAAGGAGGTCCTAATCGTCAAATTCGTAAAAATTGAAATAATGTATAATTCAGACAATAAAAATACAAAAGAAATAGTGAGTGACATCATCGACTCTCTCATTTGGATGTAACTGGCTCGTTCATATAACTATTTTGTTAAAAATAAGCGAAACTTTGAAATGTCATAACTATTGGGAATAGCAGTTCAACGATTTTCTGCATTGTTCTGAGCCCTGAAGCCGGCCTCGTTCGTTCAAGGTAAACGGACTTTAAACGTACGGAACAATGTCACTTCAAATCCCATTTCACCCGACAATTACCACATAGTATTTAGTGCTTCTCAGCCGATCAAAATCAAGAAAAGTTGTCAGAGCCCGAGGTCATAGCTGACCCCCCCCCCCATGAAACGCCCCGCTTCACGCCCTTGACACACCTCCAAATTCGTCCAATCATATTCCAGGGAATTGATGGCGTACTATATTGATCACTGAACTGTTATTATTTCGCGCTACATATCGCTGACTGCGTCATGTCGATCGTTTATCACAATACAACTTACAAGCCGTCTTTAGACAGAAGTTTAGTTCAGACGTACGTGGTACTGTTCCTTCTGTAATAATTGGAGCGCAACAAGTATAGCGTTGGCAGAAACTACTGATCTGTGCAGAAACGTAAAAAAGAGGCGAGGAATCTGTGCTGTATTTTGGTTGTGACAACGGATATCAACGACAAGGGAAAACGTCGCAAAATGACAGAAATTAGTACCGTAGAAAATTTCATCGACGGAGAGTTTATGCCAGCCTCCAGGTTTCTGGACAGCTATGATCCATCAGTAGGAGAGGTTTGGGCTAGAATCCCAGCCAGTGGAAAGCATGAGGTTGATTTAGCAGTAGCGGCAGCCAAACGTGCATTTCCGATGTAAGTACATGTATCTGACATTGACATGATTGGATTGGGCTTGGTCTGCTGTATGCACGTGAAATTGGGAACCAGTTCCTTATTTCCACAGGACACTTTTTCATGACAAGTTATGACCCACCTACCTTTACGAGCTTGCTCACTGCTTCACCGCAGCTGCATGCACGCTGATTCTAAATAAATCTAATCCTTCGAAGAGCTTAGATCAGAAAGATTGATTTTGTTACTAAAATGGGAACCAGTGTAGAAAACTCCCTATATAGTGTTGTACACGCTGGTTACCATTTGAGCGAGTTTACTTGGTAAAATGGGAACCAGCGTGTACAACTGTATGGGGAGTTTTCCATAGAGTTGTACGCGCTGGTTCCCATTTCAACGAGTATAGTAAACTAGTTTAATCTAGTAGAGTTGGTTGATCAGTTGTCTCACGAAGCGGTTGAAACTCTAAGAGAGTACACGACGTATTTCGTTGGCTGCTGCTCAACTTTGTCAAATGATAGAGACTTCGGTTTAATCTACTCGCTAAAATGGGAATCAGTGTAGAAAATAGAGTTGTACACGCTGGTTCCCATTTCAGCGAGTAGATGAAGACAGATTACTAATGAGATTTATTTTGTCAGTGATGATTCTGACGAGATCATTTTCTATTGTAAACTGCCTTTACCTACTTGTGAACATGGGAACCACTACAATTCAGGAGAATTTACCGTCATGACCATTGCTGGTTCCCAATTTGAAGAGCAGATATAAAGACAGATAATGAGGTTTTTCGTCAGTGATGATTCTCTGACGAAATAAATCTCACTAATAAACTGTCTTTATCTACTCGTGAAAATGGGAACCAGCATATAATTCAGAATTTTCTTAGTTGGTTCCCATTTTGAAGAGTAGATATAAAGAGAGATTGCCAATGAGATTTATTTCGTTAGTGATGATTCTCTGACGAAATAAATCTGATTAATAAACTGTCTTTATCTACTCGTGAAAATGGGAACCAGCATTTATAATTCAGGAGAATTTTCTTAGGTGGTTCCCATTTTGAAGAGTAGATATATAAAGAGATTGCCAATGAAATTTATTTTGTTAGTGATGATTCTCTGACGAAATAAATCTGATTAATAAACTGTCTATCTACTCGTGCAAATGGGAACCAGCATTTATAATTCAGGAGAATTTAATTAGATGGTTCCCATTTTGAAGAGTAGACAGAGAGATTGCCAATGAGATTTCGTCAGTGATGATTCTGACGAAATAAATTTCACGAGTAGATATAGAGTTTATTAAAGTGATTCATCCCCATATATACCTTGTTTGTGATTTATTTAGTGAATCAAATTGTAAAAAAAAATTTGTCAACATTTTGAAAGTGGCAGAGTGGTCATGGAGAGCAAGGAAATGCGGGGTAGATGGATATAATTACAAAAATATAATTCCGCAGAATTGTCGATATCATCTGAAAACTTGTCCATCCAAATGTGGCAATCGGAGCCCGATAAATATCGCATGAGGAAAGAGGGAACCAGTTGTGTGGGAGCTTCGCATCGAAAACAAAGTATTTTGCATCAATTTTTTTCAAAATCGCCGAAGTGAAGTTTCTTTACATATCGTGGTGAAAGGAGGTACAAATTCTATTTTCTGACCAGTTCCTAAAAGCACGGAATGGCCCTACAGTTATGGTCAGTCGGCAAGCACTCAATAGGAAAGTTTTATCCAAGACCAAGTGATATTCATGTCTGGATCTGGATGTAAATGAATGATGCAGGGCTCTCCTGGGCATATACATAACACATCGGATACTTAACTTGACCTGAATTTTGCCGGGACCGACAGGTGCAATACACCGGGGGGACACTCTTTGACGAATAGTGTACACTGGTGTAAATGCATAGGTTGTGACTCTCATATACACGCCACATGGGACCAACATTTGCGTCCTTTCCGATGGACGTAGTGTTTTCCAACTGCATTCTCACCTGCACTGAATAGTCAGTGGTGAGGCACGCTAACACACAACGCTATAGCATCAGACTTTTTTGTTAGACACATTTTGGCTACCTCAAGTGATGTTCGTGCAAGCTCCACTCCACTTCACTACCGCTACACTATGCTCCACATATATCATAACCTTGTTCATAGAATGAGTGCACCTACCCGAACCTCAAGGTACAAAACTCGCTCGGATACTCAAGAGTGGCAAAGTTGGGAGAAAAATGCATATTTATTGTAAAAAAATATATGTTGAAATGGCATTTAAAAAGAACGAAAGCTTAATTTCTTACTTAACACCCTGATTTCGCTCCATATCCATCTTCCGGTTAGCCTCAAAATTGGTGATTTCGAGCCAACATGTATGCCAATGTTTAAAGGCAACATAGCCTTTGTAGCACACAATGAAAGGATTTGAAAAAAAAATACATGCTCTCCCATACTTTGGTTGAAAAGGGTTTGATTCTGCTTAAAGAAAGATTTTTCAAAGCTAAAAGAACATATTAAAAAGAACAACAGAACAATTCAAGCAAATAAACAGATTTGAAAATAAATTTTGACTGTATAATTCAAAAACTATGGCAAAGATAATGAAAAGGTTAAGAGGAAGTCCACTGATTAGCAAGAAGTCCGTTCGTCATTATCATTTTATGCCATTTTAGTGCAAGCCTCCTTTTTAACCCCAGACAAAAACATTCCTTGTTCCCTCAAGCATAAACGAAGCTAAATTTTTTTAATTGCGTTTGAAAGATAAGACTTCAGAGCACCTATTTTTCAAATCTGTCCCGTTTGTTTTATACGCACTGAATAGCTGTCAGTGTCACAGTAAGTAGGTCTAATGTATTTAAAATGACCTTTGATATTGGCAGCAAGGAGAATGAATAGGCCTATATGACTTGTATTTGCTTTGTAGTATATCTACAAGTAGGCCAACATGTCGTCAATATTGATATCTGTTTTTCACTTGAGAAAGATGCGTTCAAATATTTACTTATTATATTTGTAATCTTATAATGTTTTATCCAATTGGCATGCAGTGTTTAGTTAATAAATAGTTCATTCAACTGATATTTCAGTATTTGATTACTCATTTCCCAATACACACCACCCAATGATTGAATTGGAGAAATTACTAAACCTGTGGAACAAATTGATAATACTGTACTTTTACCCCCCTCCCCCCCCCCCCCCCCGATTATGATTTTGACCTACCGAGAATATATTGAAGTGAATTTTTTTTTAAAACCATGATATACATTTCTATCCAAAATCCTTCATAGATGGTCGTCCAAAAGTCCATCGGAGCGAGCAAAGGTGATGAACAAAATAGCTGATCTCATTGAAGAAAATCTTGATGAGCTTGCAAAGATGGAGTCAAAGGACCAAGGTAAACCTGTCTGGCTGGCGAGGGCGGTGGACATTCCAAGAGCTGTGCACAACTTCCGTTTCTATGCATCATCTATTCTCCACACCAGGAACAGGTAGGAAACCAACTTTAGTCATATCAAAAGAAAACAATTAAAAATGAGGGGAAGTACAAAATAATTTTTCAACCCTATTCACTATTGGATGGACAACTTCAAACTTTGCTCATACATGGCATTAAAAACCAAAAAAATCAAGGTCAAAGTTCACAGAGGTCATGCAAAATATCTTACCCTCAAGAGGAATCCTGTAAGGGATCAGTGTCAACTTGACAAATTTACATGTATGCATGTAAAGAAAGGAACAATAATAAGCAAGTTATAAGGCTGAAAAATCATTTTTCTTGGGATAACCAATGAACTATCGTATTTGAATGATCATCATTTCAAACTTGTGCATGTATGTCTTATATATTCTTGTAATAATTAAAAAAAAACTGTTTGAGGGAACAAATTAAACTTGAAAAGAACTTTTCACAAGACCTGAAAGTAAAAACCTTCGACTACCCCAGTCAACCACTCTCCTCGCATCCCCCACTGCGGCACTGCCCCTTCCCCCCTCTCTCTGCTCTGTCCTCCGTTTTCATCCCTTTGGCCCTTAAGCTCTCCTTCTCTTTCCTTATCCTTCACTCCACCCTCTCTTACCACCACCTTCCCCATCCTCCCATCCATTTTGCCTTTCCCTATCTCAGGCTGGCCTCTCCTAGCTGTCTCCCTTCCATCCTCTTTCCACATCCCCCTCCCATCCTTTTACTCTTCCCCAGCCCCCTCTCACCTGAGTCACCTCACCCCTAACCCTCCACTATCCCCTCCCCTCTTCTCTCCATTCCATTTGTGCCCACCCCCCCCCCCCGGTCCCCTTCCCCTATCTCCTCTCCATCTCCTGTCCTTGTCGCCCACCCTATACCCCTCCCCACCCCCCGCCCCCATCCCCCACTGCACCTCAACAAGATCCATATTTGTATTTTAATGAAATCCATTTTTCATTCTGTCCTAGTTCTACCATACTTGATGTTGGAGCAACTAACTACACCATGCATATGCCTATTGGAGTAGCGGGTTTGATCAGTCCATGGAATCTTCCCCTCTATCTACTGACATTCAAAATTGCACCCTGCATTGCTTATGGAAACACCTGTGTTTGTAAGCCTAGCGAGATGACTTCAGTGACCTCATGGATGATTGCCAAACTCTTGGTGAAAGCAGGTTTGTAAAAGGGGTACCTCAGGCTAAAAATGATGTGGTCTGAATAAACTGAGGGTCAGTATTCTGAGCTGTGGGGGGGGGGGGGGGGGGGGGGGCGTTTCATCAATATTTTTGTCCGAATAGTTGTCAGATCTGACAACTTTCCTGGATTCTGATTGGTTGAGAAGCACTGTTACTATAGTAACTGTCGGATAAAACAGGACTTGTCGGATAAAACGTCCGACAAGTCCGTTCATGAAACGCCCCCCTGGTTTAACTTAAACCATGGTCTAAATTTGTGGTTTAACTATTGGAAGCCAAATGTGGCATCCAGGGTCGATTATATAGTGTGGTCTATAATCAATGACTATTGTGTTGTGAGTCCCATGTATTTGTATTTCTTACATGTACGTCACCACTTATGACAGTACAATGTCAGTTCTTTATTGACTAGGGGATGTTTCACAAAGCTATTCATAAAGTTACTCATGACTTTACAAACTACTGGAATATGGAAGCCATGTAGGTTTCTTATTCATTTTGCAACACAAAAACTATAGATACATATGTGAGCTTTCGATTCTTGTTCATTCTCTTTACATTATCAATTTTTCTATTGACGCACATTGTAAGAGATAATTTTTAAACTATAATTGAGGCTCTGATGATGATAATATTAGGGCAAGTCCAAGAAAAGGTCATCCTAGAAGTTAAACTAGAAGTTAAAATTTCATCTCTATTTCAAGAAGTTATCTTAAATTTAAAAGCCAAAATGTTGAATTTTAAAATTTCATTAAGAAAAATTTGGTAATATGCTAATTTATGCAAAAATGGGACACCTAGTTTGCATAATTGGCAAAATGGGTGTTAGGTATGGGAAAATTATAAAAACTTGTAGAAAATCAAAACAAAACTTGTGAGATTTAATCATAGGTGGGACATGGACCCCCAACATCTTGTTACTTTTTTTGAGAAAAAGTGGTGTCATCTAATTTAATATCCCAATTAGGTCTTGTCCAAAGAATGTCCCATATGTACATGTAACATTTTGAGGTCGTTCTTTTAAGTTATTTCCAAGAATACATTACTTGTATTGTTGCATCTCTAGGAAGTTCTAATTTATTGAGTATTAAAGTGATATACCACAAAAAGTTTCAGGTAAATATTTCATTTAAATTTTATAATTTGTACACAAATTCAATAGGGAATCAAATATGAAATTTGTGTACGAAGTCAGTGGAGAAAAACAAGAGTTCAAAAAGTGATTTATTTATTCACCTTTGTTATAAATATTGACTAATAAACATAATTGAAACTGAAAAAATAGTGAAAATTGAAATATGGTAAACATGAAAAACAATAGAAATACGTAAAAAATTCTTGAAACCATGAAAAAAAATGTTGAAATGATTAATATCCTTTACAGTGAGTTATTTCTATTTTTGAAATTATCTGAATTTTTAAAATCATGGAAAAAAGTGTGTACATTCTTTTATGGGGACAAAATGTCCCACACTTTACTGTCCCATACGTAGCATGTTATTAATTTGTTTAATTAGAGGGTTTTGCCTTATTACATGAAACTTGCTGTCAATATACCGGAGTGTTGCATCTTTTATAACACTGAGTTACAAGTTTTCAAATGAAATACTTTCAGAGTATTCTCAGCTTGAAAAAAATTGCCCTTTTTCTGCGTCCCATACTTACGGTACATGTTTTCTCTCTTAACGGTCAAGATCATATTTCACTATATTTTACATGATTATTCTTCTAGATATCAACCATCATGATGGTATTTAATAAAAGTCCCTTAACATTATTTTTCAGGTCATTCCAGCATCTGAAATGTCCCATACATAATGCGCGCGTATTCTTGGACTTGCCCATTATAATATAATAATAATAATGAATGAATAAAATATTTGTATCAATAAAAATAACGATAATACCCTTCACAGGCTATAAATTTGATTCTGGCTTGCATGCGTACAGTGGCGTAACAGGCGGGGGGGGGGGGATTTCACTGGGAAAATATTTTTAAAAATGGAAAAGGAAAAAAGAGAGAAAGAAAGAAAGGGAATGGAAGAAAAGGAGGCAAAAACAAAGGGGAAAAAAGGAAAGGGAAAAAGTAAAAAGAAAACTATAAAAAAAGAGAGAAAACGGAAGGAAAGTGGGAAAGGGAAGGAAAGGAGAACACGTGAGAACGAACAAATCATTCAAAATTCTAGTGCATTAGCATTATTAGTAAGAAAGGGCAGTAAATCAAAAGATCTAAACTTGTTAAATTATATGCACTGACGGCCGGCTGCAATCAGGACAACAAAAAATCCTTAGCCAAAGGCTAGAGCCGCTAGACATATCCCCCTATTATACTTATATTGTCCCTACCTAAGTAAAGCTTTACACTAGCAAGAGTTACTGTAAAAAACCTCTTAGTGTTTACTTTGATTAAGTCTCCAAAGATACCGGGACCTACCCCAGACCCCATGGAGTAGGGGATCTTCATTTATAACCATCATAGGGCTCTATAACGGGCCCCTATATGTACCCTTCCTGCATTAAGCTTTACATTGAAGCACTGGCATATGAGGGGGGGATGGTTTCACAGCCAAGGGGAAATAAAAGAAAATAAAGGAGGCAACAAAATGAAAAGAATGGAAAACTATGAAATATCTTTTTTGCTGAATATAATGTAAAAGTTTATCACATAAGCGAAGTTGGCTCAGTCGGTAAAGCCAAAGTGTCTGCCTGTTGAACCAAAGATCATGGGTTCGAGTCCACCCCGGGCAGATGACAGTGCGTTGTGTGTAAACGTCTCTTCCCTGTTTCATAGATGCAGGTTATGTTACAGTGGACCCCAAAAGTTCTACAACCTAGAAAAAAAAGGAGGAAAGAAAAGCAAAGGAAAAGTGTAAGATATGATGTTATTGTCTGAATAAAGATGTCAAAATCCATCTCAAAATTAGATTCTCAAAAAGATTTTTTCTCACTCGCTTCACTCTCTCAGGACTTATATTAAGCAACTTTTTGCCACACACGCCATACTGTGCCCCATCTTTTTTTACTCATTATGCTACTGCTGCATAAAGCTTTGCTCTAATGATTGCACACAATCATTTAAAAAATTCTATTCACAGTGGCGAATATACAAAAAAAAGAGAAAAGGAAAGAGAGAAGGGTGAAATATATAATATTTTCTGAATATTATGTTAAATTCTTTTACAAAATTGGATTTTTGTAATGAAAATGTCAAAATTTTTGCTTGCTTCGCTCACTCATAACTTGAAAAAAAGTAATAAATGCTGGCCCCCACAATTTTTTTCCTCATTATGGCCACTGCCTGTTCATACCATAATATCACCTGGAAATTTTTGGCTCTTGCCCCCCCCCCTTCGCACACCGACCCCTGTTACGCCCCTGCACTCATACAAAGTATACACTTTCTCCTCCCATGGGAACAGAACAAGGGTCAGGCTTCGTTAAAACTTTTGCTGACATTTGAGTGATGCACGAGCCATTAATTGTAAAACCATGCATGTAGCTTGAATCATTGCTTTTGTGAAACACCCCCTTGAAGCTTGTTACTACGCGAGGAATCAACTAGAATATTGTATGAATAATAAGAGTTTTCTTCCTTATCTTTATTATTAATTAGGTCTACCCAACGGTGTCGTCAACATGGTCTTTGGTGATGGACCTGAAGCAGGGTCAGCAATCGTTGAACATCCTGATGTTCCTCTTGTTTCCTTCACTGGTGGTACTGAAACAGGAAAGAAGATTATGGCCCTAGCCTCACCCCTCTGTAAAAAATTATCTCTTGAGGTATAGAACTGTGTGATAATGCAAAGTCCACAGACTTTCCTTAAAAAATAATCATGTATATATCTATTCTGCTCTGTACAGGTGTTCTTACAATTGATCTTTATCTATGCACAAATTAACAAACTTACATACTCTTATGTTTTGTGATCTGGTTTTATTTTTGATCATTTTTTGTTGTTTGTTTTGTTTTAGCTTGGAGGTAAGAATGCTGCCTTGGTGTTTGATGATGTAGATCTTGATGAGGTCATCCCAACGATGGTGAAGTCAGGCTTCATGAACCAGGGTGAAATCTGTCTGTGTATGAGTAGGATCTTTGTGCAAGAAAGCATCTTTGAGAACTTTGTCAACAAATATGTAAATTCTGCAAGGTAAGCCTAATACGGGGGGGGGGGGGCCTCTCAAATAATATTTTGATGGGAAGTGGGGGTCTCCCTCTCACGTCCCTGGTCTAAGGAACTGACCACCAGGGTAAAATATGGGGTCTTGGGAACTAAATATATACTGGGCAATGTGAAAAACAGGGTCTACGGAATGGGCTCATGGTACAGTAGGTACGGTGCATGCTAGCGCTGTGCATGTATGGAGCTGCTATGCGCTAGCTGAGGGAGTTGTGAAGCCATGCGTGCAGCTCTCGCATATGGTGCTCGCGCTGGACAATTTTGGCAGGCCTAGGGAACTGAGATGTTTTGTAACGGGTCTTTCGAGCTGGGCAGGGCGGTTTCTGAATGGAACTTTTGTCATTTGGAGTATCTAGAGAACTGAAAATTAGGTCTGAATAGGGGGTCATCAAAGCGGCACATCCCTGTACCACCAATATATGTGAGTGCCCCCCCCCCCCGGGCCTAATACTGGTTTATATTACGTAGGAATGTCCTTTCAGACACACGATGATATAGTGGTAGGCTGATAGTTGGCAGTGTATGAACATATCTACCTTTTTGCTGTGTAGTATCACGTTATGATGATCCTCTATAAATGCTAGACTCCTTATTCATTATTGTAACAGCAGTGCTATTAGCAATGTCTAATAGATTATTTTACTCTTCAAAGAACAGATTATTTTTGTTCTTTGAACATCATTTGCTGTGCCTGATTTTTGCTGCAATTTTGTAATCAGTTTTATTTTCTCAACTGACATCAGGTGTAGATCAAGCCAGGTTAGATACAATAGTTTTAGGAGGCCTGGTATTTTTAAAAAACAATATGGCCCCCGAAATGGTATCATGTCTAATCCGGCTTAGCCTAACATCTAGACGGAGGCTGTAGTTGTTGTGTTTGCTGTTATGCTGAATGCAAAAGATACGACTGATCTGGCAAAGACTACGCATTACACCGCCTATATAGACTCCTGTCTGCCCAATCAATATTAATGTATTCATCTCGTTGTTTGACGTGTTGTGGTACCGGGATCCGTACCGGTACCTGTATTGCTGTCGTGTGCCAACGACTTGAGATCATAACAGCGAATATATCGTTACCTAGAGGGATTGTCTGGTAGATTTCGCTTTCTCCACATCCCTCCCGTTTCAATAATGCTACGAATGGCAGATTCTTAAAGGTCTCTGAATTTCCACGAGGAATGCAGAGTTTATCGACAGCATAATCAAAACTCTCGCAGAAGTTTCTTGTGGATGAAGAAAGTGACGTCATGTCATGTGACTTATATGCATTACCTTCTTCTTTCCAACGTATTTCTGATTGGTTAGATTTATTTCTTCTCATACATATGCATGAGAATTTTTCGTACGAAAAACTGGCATCATTTCAAAGTCGATAATAAAAAAACAACATCCAAAGCAAGACAGGAGTGTATAGGCAATGTGTAGTCTTTGCCAGATCAGACGTATCTCTTGCATTCAGCATAACTGCAAAGACAATAACTGCAGCCTCTGCCTAGATTATAGGCTAAATCCGGCTTTGTCCGTGTCTGGACAAGGCTGGTAATCTTTCATGCATAAACCATGAAAGCTTCAATAAGCATAATTTCAAATCCAGTTTCACAACCATCTTTGTGAATTTTATATGCAACTTGCCTTCTATAACTAAATCTAATTGATGGTATTTTTGTCTTTCTAGAAATATGTTGGTTGGTCCTCCCTCAGAAGCATCCTCTAAACTTGGTGCCCTCATCAGCAAGGAACACCTTAATAAGGTTAAAGGTTATGTTGCACTATCTGTAGAAGAAGGTGGCATGATCCATTGTGGTGAAGGGGTGGATGAGATTTGTCTTCCACAAAAATATGAAAATGTAAGAAAAATATTTCTCTATTGTCACTGTAAGTACACATCAGGGGCCGTGGAACGGTCTTCAAAGTGGGGGGGGGGGGGCAGACCATGCAAAAAATCACAATCATATGGTCATTTTTATGTTTTTGTACACAGTTTTGGAAAAAAGTTGGGGGGGGGGGCTGAAGCACACCCGCTTCCGCGGCCCCTGCACATTTACAATAAATCAAGGAAATGAAGGAATCGCAATCTTGGTAGCCATGATTAAGCCCCGCAAAATGCACAGTTCATGTACAAGAGATGAATACTAGTAACAAAATATGAGTTGGTAAATTTCAGTAAAGTCAGTACACATAGAAGTTTAGAAAGCATGTCAAAAAGTTGTCACCTATATCTATTGATACAAGATCTTACACAGAAGTACTTAGGGGGGGGGGTGGGAATGGACAACATAGATCAATTATTTGCATATTTTTAGTTTTAAAGGTATTGTTTAACATAACTATCATATGGAAATTAATGTATGTATGAATTTCAATTTTCCTCCTTGCTAGGGTTATTACATGTTACCTACGGTAATTACAGGACTAGGACCCAATAGCAGGTGCATGCAGGAAGAGATCTTTGGCCCTGTTGTATGTATCGCTCCTTTCACCACAGAAGAAGATGTAAGTTGCCTGCTAGATCTAAGATAACAATGTTTCCATATCATCCCTTATGTCTTTTCTTGCAAGCTAAATTACTGCTTAAACACATATCTTATAAATGGATATCTCTTGCAAGTCCCAATGATATTCCATTGAAGTTTAATAGTGGGAATGACAGAAATGTTTCTTTTTCGTCAACTGTTTGGGCTTTAATTTCTGGGTTCCTTTTCATAAACACTTGTATGAAATGTGAAAAAAAGGACCATCAGGAATCAGCCTATGAATTAAATCAATCTAGTTGACAAGAAGACTTATATCACAATGTTTTTATGAATTGTATGAATGGGTCCTTGAATCCATTACTCAAAACTTTTATAGATACTTTTTCTTTGATGAAATCAGTGGTATGCTCAGTAGTAAATCAAAGTCAGTTATGCCACAATGGATTCCAACTGGGGATGGTTTGTTGGACATGAAATTATTAGAAGAAGATGAAATAGCACTTTATATCCTCTGTCAAAAATGTTATAAAGAACAAATATGTACAGCCGCTAGAGGAGGTGGTTGGAACTATCGTTCCTGAAGTGATGCTGGAATGAGACTTTACCTGAGGGGCACAGCCCTGAAGGAAAATGGTTGCATTGGCTTCAATGAGGGGACCATAGTTTTACTTGACCCCTGATCAGAGTCTGTATATATCAGGTTTATATCCGTCATCAGTATTATTATTAAGTACAACATAATTTTATGGAATGAATAACTCTAAAGATCCGGTTTTCGAGTGAGAAATTATTAATAAGATCTTAGAAAAGGTGGATGTGATTGATCATTGCATGTGTATATGCACCCCCCCCCCCTATTAAGCTATAGTTTTTGACCCATTTACGGCTTGGGGTACTATTTCCTGGCTTGTGACATCAAATTCTGGATTCATGGCATTTTTGCAATTTTGTGATATTGGTTCATGCCTCATGGACAAATCACACGACAGGGTTTAGACCAATCACCTGTTCAGATTTCTATTATGACAGATATAAATTTAGCTATTATAATTTTATAATAATAATAATAATAATAATAATTATAATAATGATAATAATAATAATAATGATAATAATAATAATAGTAATAATAATATTAATAATGATAATAATAATGGTCAGTTTTTGTATAGCGCATAACACATAAGAAAAAAGTATCTATGTGCTTGAGAAAACAAGCAATTATTATCATGGTTGTTGTTTGTTATTGTGTTGCTGCTGCTGCTGCTGTTGTTGTTTTACACTTTTTGTCATTACTTTACAGGCAATTGAAAAGGCAAACTCTGTGAAATTTGGACTCTCGGCTTGTGTGTGGACCAATGATGTTAGAAGAACACATCATGTTTCTCAGAGACTACAGGTCAGTGTCTGAAAATTCCATTTGAAATCAGCTACTCTCAACAGGGTTCTGAACATTTTTACTGAAAAATTCATTATAAGCTGATTAATTAATATTCCGATATAATACTCCTTGAATGGAATGCAAGGCGTTGCTCACAAAGGAAGTGTTCATTCATTTTCTAAAGGAAATAAGTTATTTATGACAATGCATTAATAAATACAATTTGTAATTTTGGGGCTATTTAGAGGTTTTTTAAATAATGGTTTGGTATTGCGTAGTAACTATAATTGATGATACATAGCATAAAGCAATTGTCTGACATGTATTGTTTTTTGAGTGGTTTCATTATTGTATTTTTTTTTATACAAGGATACAATGAATGAATATGTGTATCCACATTTTATTGCATATATCTGCTTTGCATTTTATGAAATCAATAAATGAATTGAATATCATCTGCCTGTCTTGCAGGTTGGAACTGTCTGGGTCAATTGCTGGATGGTACGTGATCTCAACATGCCTTTCGGAGGGATGAAGGCTTCTGGGATAGGTCGAGAAGGAGTCAATGATTCCATTGAATTCTTCACGGAAGCCAAGTGTATCTGTATCAAGTACTGAATGATGATCTGCCAATGTCTTTATTCATAAACAAAGCATCTTGTCGTTCTCTCCAAAGATCCATGATGTTTGCATTTTGTATTTTGGCATATTTATCGCTGCATGAGGAAGGCTGTTATTGATGAACCATTAACCAAGTTCACTTTACCTGAAATTGGGGATCTGTTTTAGTCAAGACTTGATGAACGATATATGCTAATATATTTAGAAACGTTATATATTTGTTTTGTTTCATCTGGGCGTGATTATGTTAATATATGTACAAAAGGGATCTTTGGAGTTTGAATTACATATAGGCAAGTCTATGTATTAAGCAAAGTTAAGAAGTTTGCAGTGAGTGATTGTTAACATAATGAGGTTGTATATTCGACGTGCATGTTGAGGCCCGGTACCACTGCACAAACTAATGCAGAGAGGATGTAAAACGTAAAAAACTATTGCCATCCGTTCAAAAACGCAATGCATCAGTTGTGTACTTGTTGCATATGTGTTTTATATGCTTTATACATCAAGCATGGATGTTCTTCTGTGCACGATGTAAATCCGCGACATATATGAGCAATGAATGTTGCATGTCCATTATCTGTTAAACTCCCATCGTATCCTCCCAACTCACATCCACTGCAGCTGAAAACAAAAAGAGGGAAGAAAGATAGGTACATGGAACATCTATACATTGTTAGTGGCATGGAAATAGAAAGGATGTAAGTGTATGCATCTCATATAAAGTATTCAAAACGACACCCAGCATTGTATAATATGGGGGAGAAAATCATCTGCTGGGTCTCCGTAAGATTCGAGCAGCCATGCTTTACAAACCTCATCACCCTTGATCTCCACTCTCCTCAACATCATCAATTGTTCTCCACCATGGATGATCAAAGAGTCTGTATGATAGCTGCACTCATTCAACAGCAGAATCACAACCTGTTCAGACTGTATAAAGTTTTTGACATAAGGAGGAGACGTCCAATAGCTGTCTGGGTCTTAGGATGGAGAAGCATGGAGTTTGGACTGTATGATGAGTTGATGGTGGAGCTGAGGAATGAAGATCCACCTGCATTCCATCACTTCATGAGGATCACACCAGCCATATCTTAAAGAACTATGTAGAGCATCTGAGATACAGGTTGACCAAGCCTATATAGCTTCAACCTGGACCCAGGTGGCACTGACTCTCTGGCACCTGGCCTGTGGAACCACATAAAGAAACATGCAGTATGCATGGAGGGTGCCACATGATTTTTTTTGGTTTAAACCCTTTTTTTTGCTTGACAAATTTTTCCTCGGGGAAAATGTGCCCCCCCCCCCACTGAGATGTAGTCGGCCAGCACTTCTTTCTGAATTATGCTGACTGCTTATGTGCTGTATCCCTTTATATCTACGGAGCAGCATCCCCTTTATTTTCTATGTATTTTATGCATCCACTTCATCCGCTATGTATCCACTCTTTCCACTATGCGTCTGCTTCGCAATTATCCCCAGTAACCCCTTGGAGCTGTAATCCACTCCATCTGCTTTTTATTCTATATTCTTCTGATCGATCTGTTCTTTTTTCTCACATTTTTCGCCAATTTTGCCCATTTCTGGAGTGGATGAAAACAGATGGCACCACCACCAAATATCATGCTCATTTTCTGTTTCCTTTATGCATACGTTTTGTTATCATCGGGCAGTGGGACCGGGCCTATAATATATGTAGGGGACCTAGGCTTATGTTCAGTAATCTTCAGTTAGAACTTAGTAAGCTTATTTTGATGGATAAAAAGTGTGGAAGAGCCGTGGTGTAGTGGTTCTGACTCTTGCCTTGTAATCAGAGGGTCATGTGTTTGAATCCCACCGCGGTCTAGCGTCCTTTGGCAAGGCGTTAATCCACACTTTGCCACTCTTGACCCAAGCGCTAAATGGGTACCTGGTAGGATGCGAAAGTTATTGTAAGTTTGAATTTGCCAGCTCCATTATTTGGCTGCAAGGAATGCTCCCCAGGGAGTGGAAACTGTGCACTTTGGCGATATTGAAATTAATCCTAAGGCCAGGGTAATAATATGCTGTAAAGCGCTTAGGGCCATTCTGGGAAAAGCGCTACATAAAATTAGCTATTATTATAATAGAGATTTATAGATTCATTTAGCCAGAACTGAGTGAGCTTATTTGGATATGTTACAAGAATTTGTAAATTTGTGTAGTTAGAAATATGTGAGTTTATGTTAGTGTGTTATAGAAGTTAGAGATTTATGTATTTAAGCACGAGGAAAGCTTATGTTAATATGTATAAAGAAATTAGATATCTGTTTTGTTAGAACTGAGTAAGATTAAGTTGTAAAGAGAAGGTAGAGATCTGTGCAGCTAAATGAGCTTATGCTTTTATATTTGGAATTCAAAGAAAAGGCTGTGCTGCAATTGATGACAACATACATGCACTTTATATGAGTTTGTAATGATAAACTTTTAATACTTAGCTCTGAAATTGCCATGATGGATTAAACCCAGCTTAACCGACCTAACCCTATTAGTAGTGAAAACTAATTTGATGAATTATACACCAATGGAAAGCTACTGAACACAACATGTTTCATACTTTTTCATGGCTTGCTTGCTAAGTATATTTGCTCTAGAAACAACTAGATTGGAAAAATGAAAAACAGTGTTTCACAGCTACTTCATACTTAACCGCCAATGACTTCATTGTGATTCCATCAGTTTGTATGGCCGAAAGTTCAAGTAGTTTCTTGTTTTCCAGAATACAAGTTCAAATTCCATTAATGTGCACAGAAAGATTCCGTTGGAAATATTTGTATAAATGGATCAAACCATACAAGTCATATGGCTATGACTTGTATGCCGATCAATACTGTAACTTCGATCTGAATGGAGATACATGGGTGAAAAGTTACCCCAAATAAAAACAACAAAATCTGAATTTGCCCAAAATAATATCTAAGACTAGATTTCATCAATTCAAGCAGGACATTTAATGTTATTTTTCTGTGTGAATCGTTTTGAAAAAAAATAGCAATTGTCACACTGAGCAAGAAAATAGTAATCTTTTCTAAATGCATAGCACACTATCTGTGGCAATGGTGCACATTCTTTATTGGACCAATATTGTAATTACTTGCTGTGTTAATTTATGTATGAAAATCAGCATTGACTGTCTATGGTTTCAACCTTTTTTAAAATAATCTTTGTGATTTCAGGCCTATGTTGCTAAAGTTTGTCAGTAAGTTGTCATCAATAGTTAGCAGAGATTTATTTACCAGGTATTGTAGACTTGTAAGAAATTGTGTGTGAATATAATATGGTAATGGGATCTCAGTCTGCCAACTTCAACTTGGAGATGAATTCTTCTTTTATTGCTTTTCTATCCAAAAACTTTTGTTCATTTTCAACAGCAGAAATTTGATATGTTTATGTACAATTATAGTCTCAAATGCTACTCACTGCTGTATTCTAGATTTGTCGATTTGATTGATGAACAGCATCACTCTTGTATTTATTTAATTTTTTTTTGCTTATTGTTTTTTATTTTTTCTTGAGAAATACAAAGTAATGGTAAAAGCTCTGAAAGGATAGCTAGCACTTTTGTCAGTTTAGAATTTTCAGTAAAAATGTAAATGGCATGTTTGTAGGAATCCAGGTATATCTGAATGAATTTCTGATCGCGTTAAGCGGAGGCATCTGTGTCCTTTGGACACGTCAAATTTCTAGTCACTTTTATTATGATGAGGCAGTTTGACCCTGTTAGGGTGATAGTAATAACTGATCTGTGTCTTATTTGTCAACGCCACATTTTTGGTTGGCTTTGAATTTTCGGTAGGGGTATGCATGGATATTTCTATGAAGTTTATTTTTCTGTTTCAAATACTTGTACATGCTGTTGGGGTAACATATGGCACGATATCAGTGTAAGATTGAGAGAGAGAGAGAGAGACATGGTGGGAGGGAGTGACCTGTGTGAGGAAAAGAGAATTATGAAATGTGTAAATTTGCTAACAAATTCTGTATATGAGTATATTTTGTTTCCCGGGCGATTTTGCTTGTATAGCTCTGCATCCTGTATGCATCAGTTAGCAGACAATAAACTTGTTCTGATATAAAATTACCAAACTGTACCTGTTCACTGTGATCACTTTTAAGTTTTGTACTGTAAAACAAATTGTGTGTGAAGGAGAAAATGATATAAAAATAGAAAGTGTGTGTGAGAGAGAGGGGGGGGGGGTGGGATGAAGAGAATAGTGGGTGAGGAAAAAGGGAAGATACACCCGTTGATCAATATCGGTCGACATTTAAATATTTGATACTATCCTTTCCATTGTTATTTGGATTTAAAAGTCAAATAGGGGGAGCAGCTTAAGAGAAGATTAAATCAAATACTGACTGGGGATTCAGCAAGCCGCCATCTTTAGGACAAGAAGATGAGATCAAATACCGACTGGGGATTCTTGTCATAAAGGAGTCGGCTTGCTGAATTCCCAGTCGGTATTTGATTTCATGGTGAAAATATCACCAAAGTGCCAATTTATAACTGCCCCGTTCCGGCTTTGCCCCCAAGGAAAATAAGTTCGGCCACGCCCCTGCATGTCTGCCCTTCCCGTAACAATTGAAAATGGACTTCTACGCACCCCCTCCACCATGCTTGCCCTTTCCAGTTTCCCCGGCTTTTTTTTTAATAACGAACTTTATTTCGTTTTCGGATTAACGATCCTTCGGAATAACGAACCTTATTTCGTTTTCGGACTATACTAACCTTCGGAATAAAGAACCTTTTTCGTTTTCAGACTAACGAAATTTTGGAATAAAGAACCTCTTCTTATTTCGTTCTCGGACTAATGAACCCTCGGAATAACGAACCCTATTTTGTTTTCAGATTAACGAAGCTTCGGAATAACTCCACAAATATTCGGATTAACGTTTTCGCATTAACGAACATCGAGGTATATGCAATTTGTGTGTTTCGGATTTACGAACCTTCGGAATTACGAAGTTTAACCCGAAATACATTGGGGATGTGCTATTGTGTCCACCCCCTGGTGGGAAGCCCATTATATGAATCGAGAATATATTATGAGGAGCTCAGTTGCAAAAGGGTTAAGTCCACTTTCATCAAATTTGATTTTTTTTTTGTCTCAATGTATATACTTTTAGTAGCTATATGATACTCAAGAAAAGTTTGATTTCCCACTAAGTGAACGAAAGTGGCAAAGAATTTTTTT
Organism: Lytechinus variegatus; assembly: GCF_018143015.1. NCBI lineage: Eukaryota > Metazoa > Echinodermata > Echinoidea > Temnopleuroida > Toxopneustidae > Lytechinus > Lytechinus variegatus. The sequence goes on along the minus strand of NC_054740.1, from coordinate 88,733,714 downwards.
TTTCTAAAGGGGTTAGGTCCAATTCAGTTTGGTTTCAAAATGGGTTAGGCCCACATTTTTTTTAAAAGATATGAAGACAGGTGGATTTCTTTTGTACCAATTTTATGTTCACATGGTAGGGTATCATGAAAATTTTGTTTCGCATAAGAATATTGCAATTAGAGGGGAAAAAATGTTTTTTTTTTTGGAGTGGATCTAACCCCTTTTGCAACCAAACTCTTCAGAAGAGCTCATTTGTCAAAAGGGGTTAGATCAATTTTTCATGTATTTTATTGTTTTCTGGCTCAAAACCTATAGATTTTTAGTCGCTCTGATGATACTTTTTAATTCAGAAGAGTTTGATTCATTTTTAGTTTACTTGCAAAAAGGGGTTAGGTCCACAAAGATAATTTTTGACAAAATATATATATAAAAAAAATTGAAGACAGGTAGATTACTTTCATACCCAATTTTATGTTCACGTGATAGGGTAGTACATCATGACAATTTAGTTTCTCATAAGAATATTGCAATAAGTGAAAATAAAAAACACGATTTTTCTTGGAATGTCCAAAGTGGACCTTGTCGCTGTAGAAACCAAACTCTTCATATCTCGAATACACTTTCCAGTTATATATTATTCACTCATTTCTTCCTCACCAAAACATATTGTAGTGAAAAGGGACTCCTGACTACCAAATCCCACAACTCTCAATCCACACGAAGTATGTAAGCATAACTTTCCAAACAAGCTTCCTGCATGACACAGATTCAATTGAATACAATCAAATTCATTTATAATCAAGTATATTCCACTAGAAAAGATGTATAAAATGTAATCAGAATTAAAATGTGGTACACTTATTATAGAGGGGGGTATTGCCAAATATCGAAATGCAATTAGTAGCTTTGTCAATGTAGGTGAACGATTCTCCTGCTTTTTCCATCATTATTAAAACCCTTGAGGTTAGGCAGGTAAGGCAGAGCATAAATATAAGTGGTATAAGCATAGAGCTATGGTATAAGGGTACCACCATATCGGTTAGAATTATTTTGGCAAGGAGGCATGGTGTTCTTTTGTCACATGCCACTGCGCTGGGACACCCACGGGGTCTGCCTGATGGATACTCTCACATATAGCACTGGTTATGGTGAAATTCGATTATTTGTCAACTTTTCAGATAATCATTGGCTTCCATTTCGTCTAGAAAAAGTTCAAAGTTAATTGAGTATTCTTCAGTCAGAGATATACAGCTCATTTCATCAGAAGCAAACTATTCTTCCTTGAAAATGGGATTAGTAACATTTTCATAAAGGGATTGGTCAAATGAGCCGATATGTATTTAATCGACGGCACATTTATCAGTAGGCTGGTTTCTTTGACCAATCCTTTTAAGAGTGAAGGAATGAAGACTTTTTTTCAACTACAATTGAATGATGATATGAACGGAAAACACATCAACAGAATAAGGAATGTCGTAATCAGTGGTGATCAAGCGTTGATATATTAAAAAAACCTGAAAACTTTTGTGCAAACAATCCCTAAAATTATTGAAGTTCAAGAATTCCAATAATAATAAATGCTTATCCCAAATGATCGTTTCTAAATCAATCATTCTTTATTTGATACATTTTTTTTTATTAATGCCTATTAAGTAAGCATAGAATTTTGTATAGTAAATCCTACACAAAAATAAAATTGCAGTTGATTCTGATGACCCAGTTTATGACGTTGTATATCAAGCTATCTATTCCTCCGGGCAGGAATCGGGATCTTCACAAGTCTTTCCACTATCAGCCACCACCTTTTCTTCTAAAAGAGAATTTAGTCGGGCCAATTCGGCTGCAAAAGAAAAGATAAGAATAATTTCTTCGTATTTCTTTTTATATTGTGACAAGATCAATGAACTAAATTGTAAAATGTATGCGCAGAGAACTGGTGTAATAGAAATACAAAGTAAGTCCTCGAATATAAGAAAATATTGCCTTGACATATTCAATCTATGATGAGAAGCTAGATTTGAGCTAAGAATGGAGAACCCAATCACACCTATTGATCCTGGAGGAACGGTGGCTTGGCCCCTTTTTATTCTTTTCCCAGTATCACCATTCAGAATAAGATAATTGTAATAAAAAAAAGAAACGTTGATGACTGACGCAAATCGCACAATAGCGCAAATGAGCATTTTAAAGAGAAATCAACTGCCAGTACTTTACTGAAACTTGCTTAAATTATGAAGTGTTTTGTTGTATACCTGCATTTTTCTGCAGCTTAGGTAGGAGATGATTCTGGAACATACAACTCTGAGGATTGGGTATACCTTGACGATTCTCAAAAGTCATTGAAAGTTCCTTGTAACTTTTGATTTCCTTTGAATAAGTTTCCCATAACGGATAATTTGGATCTGGCTTGCTTTCTTTGCATGAAAGATTGGGATTCCTGAATTAGAGATAGAAAAAAGTGAGTTTCATATACAAATAAACTTGGACAATTCAGTATTTTCGACGGATTTACCAGTTTATGTGTTCTCGCGGAGTGGTTTTAGCTCATTGAATTAAAAATGGTACAAAAATTAGATTTCGTCGTGCACATTTTTCCGAAGTGGGAAAAAAGGTGCACATCTTGTTTTATCATTATCTAAAAAAAGACTTTTGAATTGTGACATGGAGGCCCAAAACACAAGTTAACACAACTTGGCATATAAGTACGGAGTATTAATCATACACCATGTAAAAACCACCTAGATTTGAGGGGAAAGTAATCTCGAGTAACCAGTTGGTTATGGTATGAAAACAACTAAAAAGAGAAACACAGGAATAATGATCATGAGATTATTGAAGATATGTCATAATTACCCTGTCTTTGCAAAGTTTGACCAGTACTTCATGATTTGAATGGCCATCTCTACTTCTTGTTCATTGAAGAGACCAATCAAGAATAGATTATGTTCCGGATCCAATGATTCTAACATGAATGGATTCCCGAGAGTATAAGGAAGATCTTCACCATGGGTTGCTCCTAACCATTCGATCTGTTTTCCCCACATTGAAACAGAAGGTCTGTGGGTCATCATGTAACTGTAGGTGGTAATGCCAGCATCTGAGAGCTGGTCTGCTGCCAAGAAATTGGGGCAAACGAAGAAATAATCGCCCATGAAATCAGCGGCGACATCCGAGTACTCGGGTTCTGCTTTCACCATCTATGATATAGAATGAAAATGTTGTTAATGACCAGCCTCCAATTCTGTCTCAATATCTTTGTTCATAAAGGCCCAAAGGTTAGCGATCAATCATTTTGATTTTCAAGAATGATCATTTAATAAAGAATCAAAGTAACCAGTCATAGAAATCAACCCTACGATCGTACACTTTACTTTATATATTACACTGCAAAAACTCCGATGTTGATTTAACACCAGCCCGGAATCTATATATGTCTACACCAGGGAAGTATTGAAACAACACCAGTTTGGAATCAAACCGATGATGTTTTAATACTAATTGGTGCATAAACACTTTCTGGTGTTAGACCAAAACGAAACTGGTGTTATACACTTCTCTGGTGTGGACATATATAGATTCCGGGATGGTGTTAAATCAACACCGGAGTATTTACAGTGTACAGAGGCCCAGGATATATAAAACAACGATCGATTGTTAATAATCTACAGCCAAATTTAAATGTTTTATGAGGTTGGTGACACGCTTGCAGTTAGATTATTAACTTCGATGTATTTTTAATTTCAAGCGATGATGACTGATAAATGAGTAACCATATTTGAATAATATTCGATTAAACTAAAAAAAAAAACACGATGTTATTAACATTTATTTGTACTCAACAGTACACAAATCAACGTTTAACATGTACTTTTTTTTGATAATTGATTATTCCGTGATCATCATGGAAACATAACATAAAATCACATACAGAATTGTTCCAAGATACATTCATAAATATTGGATTTTCCGGCCACAATCGGGAGTATAGTAATGATGTTAACTTTTCTTTCTTTTCAAATTCGACGGATTCCGTGCACTCGATGATATATCTGCTTTATATTCACTTGAAATTGCATGTACATTCTAAAATGTCTCTGTATGCTGATGATACCACCATTTTTAATCACGGTGAATCAATTAAGGAGGTACAAAAGTATTTGCAAGATGATTTTGATTCAATATGTAAATGGTTAGACTTAAATAATATGCATTTACACCCGCAAAAAACAAAAGCCATGGTATTTGGTCGAAAGAAAAAGTTGAGGGGTGCTCATTTGCCAGTGAAATTCAGGAACATACAATTAGAAAATGTAAAAAAGATTAAATACTTAGGTGTCATGCTCGATCCGGGCTTGACTTGGTGTGAACATATTACTAATATCGTTTGTAAAATATCTCGAGCAATAGGTTGTATAAGGCGGATTAAGCATTTACTGTCCTTTGATATCATGAAGAAGCTGTACTTTTCTATGAATTTACCTCACATTGATTACTGTAGTACATCTTGGGGAAGCAGTGCAAAAATACATTTAGATAAGATACAAAAACTTCAAAATAAATATGCCAGGATGCTTTTGAAAAAAAGATTATAATACATCACAAATTTCTTTGTTGCAGTCTCTGAAATGGCAATCAGTAGATCAGCTTATAAAATATCAGTATTGTGTTTTTGTATATAAAATAATGAACAATTTAGTTCCAAATTATTTAAAACCTTTAGTATGTAAACGGCCCGTGAATTACAGGACACGGTTTTCTTTGCGATGCCCCCTTCAGCTTCCCAAAGCTATAACTGAATATAAAAGAAAATCTTTCGCATATTACGGACCCAAATCATTTAATACACTTCCTTCAAATTTACAAGCCTGTACCTCCTTGTTAGTTTTTTAAAAAATATACAAAGCCTTTCATACGAATTGATGAAGAGCGAGATAACATTCAATTGATTTCCAATGCTATGTACTTGTATGTTTAAATTGTCACTTCCCACTCTAAATTTTTTTATGTTAATTGTTTCTGATGTTAAATAGTTTGTATTTTGATCCCGGATCTCATCATGTTGACATCATGTAGAAGAGATGATGAGATGACAAGATCCCGGATCTCATCATGTTGACATCTTGTAGAAGAGATGATGAGATGACAAGATCTTGGATCTCGTCATGTCTACATCTTTAAGAAGAGATGATTAGATGACATGATCATGGACGAAGATCTTGTCATCTCATCATCTCTTCTACACGATGTTGACATGATGAGATCCGGGATCTTGTCATCTCATCATCTCTTCTAAAAGATGACGACATGACGAGATCCGGGATCTTGTCATCTCATCTCTTCTAAAAGATGTTGACATGATGAGATCCGGGATCTTGTCATCTCAACATCTCTTCTAAAAGATGTTGACATGATGAGATCCGGGATCTTGTCATCTCAACATCTCTTCTAAAAGATATAGACATGATGAGATTCGGGATCTTGTCATCTCATCATTTCTTCTAAAAGATGTCGACATGATGAGATCTGGGATCTCGTCATCTTATCTTTTGCTATCAAGATGTCGACTTCCCGAGATAATTATCTCAACATCTCGGTGGCACTTTTAAGCTTCCATACAATACCGTACCTCTTCAGGTTTCATGTAAACCGTTGTGGCTGTATCCATCAATAGCTCATCACTGGATTTCATAAACATCGAAATGACTCCTTCAAAAGAAGTCCTGTTGAAGACGGGTCGCTCGGGGTTCTCTAGTCCTAAATCTGGAGGCATGATGAACATGTTTCCTTCTTCTGATAGACATCCAGTCATGACGGTGACTTGGTTCACCTCTCCTGCAGCGTACATCTCTCTTGGGTCACGTGGTATGAACGCACCATCGACAACAGGTCGAGGTGGGTTGGTGAACATTTCCATTGGATTCTATGTACAATAATTTGAATAAACAATTGGTACAAACCTACTAATTACGCTCTATATGGATGTAGAAGACATTATGTCTTTTTAAGTTACTTTGCACTTAATCTGTTATGTATGCAACTGGAATTACTCATTGAGACCGTATCAAAATAGATAGTAATAATAACACCCTCTTCCTCCGCAATATTGTCTCGATCCCCGGGGCGCCCCTACATACATTTTGTATTCATTTATTCATGACTTTTATTACTATTTCATGTGTATCGCGGTGTTATTTAGTAATGGTACTCGGATTTTTGGTAAACAATTTCAATCATTGTCTTTGTGGAGCATCTGAGAAAATGGAAGATGAAGCAGTGTACTTGTTAATTACCGTTGCTATGAAATCGACAATAGCATCAGCTGGAATTTCTCGAAGGCATTGAACGAGTTCCTTGTAATTCTCTTGAGAGCAGTTCAGGGCTCGTCCAAACAAGAAAACCGTTTCTTCACCCTCAGCCTCCGTGGAATAGGACCATTGACTTGTCAGTACACCGCTCTGTATTAGAGAAAAGTCATATATTATACAAGTGTCTTGAGAGTTTCTGGTTAAAACTATGTGGAAGTACCTCGATATTCACTGAGGGCACAGAGGCGCAGTCCAGATAGGATTTTTTGTTTTATAGTTGGGATGAAACATTTGATTTGAATGCATTGAATTCTTCGTGTAGGTTGCACGGGCCCAATCACAACTGGCAGGCATATTCATTCGACCCAACCCATCGCTCAATTTTTAATTTGATATTGCTGATGGACAAAAATGAATGAATATGACTGACAATCTAACACTGATTCTAGAGAGGGTACCTACTGAACTTACTTTTTCCAAATTGGAAAGATATCACCCCCATGGAACTATATTTTTACTGGCGGAAGAATTGGGGTCATTTTACTCTCTCAAGTGGTGAATTTGGTCCACTGCATGATCTCTCATTTGGTCCCGTCAGGTGTAGTCTTGATAAATGCTGATTTATTTTTAAAATGAGCCGGTCGAGGTACCCTTTTTTGTCAGATATTGAATGTCAGACATTTATCCTATCCACTGGTAGTAAACATTCAACCCTCGAATTTCCTCCTTATTTCGTATGAATTCTTTTTAAGTGCCACTTTAACACACGAAACCTATACATGAATTAATTTGCATTCCGTTGTCACTCCATTCTTTTTTCCTCCATGGTCTGGAGGCCAACATCTTTGTCAAGCAGACGGCCGACTTTGTTCACAAGTTAAGCAAGAATCATGGCTACAGATATCTAAAAAGTAGTTGCCGTGACACCGCTAGAAGGCACTCGAGCTCTCGTATGCATGGCCGCTGAAATTACTCGTATTTTCAGGGATTCACCTTTTATCACTACTTGGCTGTGACGTTACTTTCCATCAAACCCTAAGTATTATGTCAGAACTGTCGTCACAAAAGTGACGTTGTCTTCCAAATAGTTTATAGCGGAGTGCCAATCATGCAAACATTCTTAAGTAGTTGAAGATACCCACAATCACGTGAACAGCTTTTAACCAATCACAGAAGGGTGAAGTTTTCATCCCAGTTTTAGAATGGCATGATGAATCTAAGGAAGGCGTGGTCGGACATGGCGTGACAAAGAAGAAATATAGCTCAATAACATTATTTTGAGGTAGCGACAATCATGCAGAAGTGAAATCAATATAAATATGATGATAAACTACAACCCCCCCCCAAAAAAAATCAACATGATCAAAGTCGTAAAAATTACTGAACACAGTTAAGAAAACTTGACTCATCGATAAGGACAAAGATCCAATCATATCTGAATAAGAAGCAAAATTTTGTAGAGTTTCGTTGAACATTTTTTGCATGAGACTTTTATCGGAATCCCTCAACAATTCTCAATCCTTGATATCACGCTGTTGATATTTTCACAAGATCATTATTACTCTTATCACGCTTTATAAAAAAGCAGTTTTATATTGCTAAGTCCTTATAAAAGTATGAATGAATAAACAATAAAGTAATTCTATTTATATTTTACCTGAAAGATAGCTCCTGAGAAAAGGCCTTTGCTCATTGGTGATAGGACGTGAAAACTGACACTCATCCCACCGGCGCTTTCTCCGAAGATTGTTACTCTGCTGGGATCTCCACCGAATGCTAACAAGTGAAAAATTGTCTCATATTACTATTTCAAGTACGTCTGTTAATAGGAACAGGAGCCCCATGATATCTAAATAGCCTTCGAAAACAAATCATAATTCATATTTTGCAGAAACATGACATTCACATTACAACACACCACATGTTATGGCTCATAGTTTAACTTTAACCCTTACAAAAGGGCACTTTATACCTTTAAATTAATCAATTAATATTACAAGATACATTTTTTTTACTGTTTTCATCTATTTAAAAGCAATCTTCAATAATAATCCAAGAAATGCTCGATATAAAACCCAAACGGTATAATGACGTATAATTATCAATTTAGTTTGTCTTTTGAGCTGTAAGAATAAGTTTTCTAATTGATTAACTGAATGACACCCCTCCCTTTCCTCCTCCTATTATTTTTGATAGATTTATCTCCTGTGTACGGTTCATTTTCTTGAATGTCATTGTTACTCACCTGCGATATTTTCCTGGACCCAAACCAAGGCCTGTCGCTGATCTAGCATTCCTACGTTAGCTTCGCTCACGTCATCTTCTCCTGGTAATTAATCCAAAGAGCACACGATTCATTTATTTGTGAGCTAAATTTATAACGTGAGGTTATATTATGTTAAATGTGACCAGATGACATCACTTTTCATCTCCAATTTAGAGTCTTATTTGATCAAAGAAACTGACCAATCATGAAAATGTATTTCTGCTAAAAAAGGACAACTCTATTGATTTAATAGAAAAACATATATATTCCTTTAATCGTAGAATGAGATCAACCTTCATTTATAGTATTTTTACAACGTTCAATCTTACCACACAGACCAATGTAAGGGCCTGCATGCAATGCTGTAAGTTAAGGTAGTATAAAAAAATACATCCACACCCAAACTACGGGCGTGAGATATAAACTTTCTCCAGCCTATAACGAGTATTTTTAGTTCGTCAGCAAATACGAGTGCGGTGATTTTCATTACTGAAATCCAATTGGAATATCCACCCAGGTCGAAAAAATATTAAAACCGAATATGTTGACATGATTGAGGTGATTGGCCCAGTAAGGTAGGCCTTCTACCATTGCTTTTGTTTCAAACCTGACGGGTAATTCATAAAGCTGTTCGTAAGATACGAATGACTTTACGCACGACTGGTGATCCTTTCTTGTGCTATATGATATCCCTATGTAATTGAGTTATGACCTATAAGAACATGTTCCAGTCGTGCGTAAAGTCGTTCGTAACTTTACGAAAAGCTTTATGAAACACCCACCAGGGTAGAAGAGACAAAACAATTTAGGCGGTAAAACTAAAAAGAAACAGAATAAATAAATGCATGATTTATTGTAAATTCTATTTAATTCCTTACCCAACGAGAGGAAACCGAAGACATTGAGACGATAATTGACAGTAACTACTATGACGTCATTCATGACTGCCAATGGCACTGGTAAAGAACCTGGGATCGAACCAGCTCCCACACTATATCCTCCTCCATGGATCCAAACCATTACAGCAGCAGACGATGGCTGTAATGTAAGGAGAGATGCGTGTGTGTGTGTGTGTGTGTGTGTAGATGTGAGGATGTCGTTTCAGGTGGGCGTGGTCATATGTGAGAGAGAGAGGGAGGGGGAAATTGAGAGTGAGAGGGTGGGTACAGAGGGGGAGATTGAGGGAGAGAGAAGGGGGTCGGGAAGGAATGATAGAAGGGGTAGAAAGTGAGGGAGAGAGAGAAGGGGAGTGGGAGAGGAGAAAGTGTAAGTGAAGAAAGAAGAGAAAACAAGACAAAACTATTCATCTAAAAATCAAAGCCAAATTTTGATTGATTCATGTTCAAGGTTTCCACCAATATGACCTTTATTCTTCTTCCTTTTCTTCCATTTTCTTCCTTTAGAGTACATAGATCCGTCTTGTAGAGTATTGGGAACAAATATCATTCTCATCGGTTGCACTTTTGAATTTGCATGTGCCTACTCAGCATCTCTATCGAATTTGATAACTGGCATTATTTTCGCTGATCCGTCAAATCAATATAGCTTTGATCCTTCCAATCAAAAGTGCTCAATCAATTATCATGCGTAAAATAAAATGGAGCATTTGTACCATGGTAGAGAATGGATTGTCATGTTACAGGAATAAGATCGATGTGAGCAACACTTACTTGATTCCTAATACTTTCCCTTCATTTCCTTTCAAAAATCACCATCGGTATTTACTGTAATTAAGTAATCATATTACATAACAAAATGTTTGACTTAGATTTGTAGTCTCCATGCTTCATGTTTAATTTGCAGAACAGGGATCTAAGAATAAATAAACCTTTGAACATTGACTGGAAATCCATGCAAATATATGATACGGTCCATTCTTTTTCCTTTTTTGTTCTGTGTGTGGGGAGGGGTCTACCTAGAGATTAATAAAATTAAGTTAAACATTTGGCTTGCTCCGAAATGAAATTAATAGGCAAGATTAAAGCTGCAGTCTGATTTCATTACTCATAATTAATTAGTCTAGTAATTAATGTTGCTCATCGTGTATAACTTAAATATAGCTTCACTGATATCAAATGCTTTTGTGTAGCACTATATGCATGAATTAACTATAGATCTATATATGTCTATTATCTATGTGTATGTAGATATGCATGTATTTTATTATAAATTTCAGCAATTCATTTTACTAGCTTTGTAGGCACGATGAAGGCCAGAATAGTCGAATGAACTCGCTTCACCGAATAAAATTAAACTAAAGTAATTGATATATATACATACATAAATATATATTTCGGCATACCTTGGGTTCAGGAACAAAAACATCAACAGTAAGACAATCTTCCGAACTTTCCATGTCTATAACAAAAGGTGGTTGAATAGCCTGAGCACAGGCCACTGAAACCCGTGTTGCATCGAACTCGCCTTCGATGACCACCGGCACGGGGCGACGAAAGCGTAACTCGTCAACTGGTGGTTGAGCATAGGGGATGCGGGTGTATGCCGCTGCACTCCCTTGGAAGTTGGGTAGGAGATAGGGATTGACTTCGATTCGTTTACCGCGGAAAGTAGCTGTCGAAGTCTGGACAACGAGTCGCTCGTCATCATCGGTCACGTCAGCATTTCCAGCTGGCACAACAACGATGATGATGGCGAGATAAATGTAAAAGGATTGCGGGGCCATTTTCAGGACCGTATAGCAGCACCTCTCCTGTAGTGAATGTATGAAATCACCCGAGTTACGCGACGAGCTTTGTATTTAACTAAAGGATATCGGCGAAGATATTACCGGTGTAGTCCTATATATAAACACATTACGCAATATTAAAGTATAATTAAAATGAACAAAATCAGGACTCTAGTTAATTCGCAAGCAAGGCGAGACCCGTCCTCACTCCATTTAAGGAAGTTGTTCCCCTTTGTTCAGAAATCCCTTTGATTAATATATTTTCGCCTTTTTTATCTTAAGCTTATGTAGAGCACAAGGTGGACGGTATATTGCGTCATATTGTATACAACGACCGGTATTCGAACCTGCATGGGGTGACGACAAACACATGCGCTTATACACGATATCGCAATATTATAGTTCATTCTGACAAATAAAGGCTATTGTTTGCTCTCTAGCGGTATGATGTCTAAATATGGTATACGCTCTTCGATCGGGGCCATTGTTACTCGTTTTTCACGTGTAGGGTCTTATATGGACATGATGAAAGAGGTATGAATTATTCATATAACCTATAAGCTGTGCTTTTACATCATGTATCTAAATCGGTGGTGGGCGCCCATAGACCCCTTCATCTTTTGCGTTTATAATCCCTCCAGGCCTATATTATATCTCACACATGCACATGATAATGGCATATGAAGCAGGTATAGAGGCAAGCTCATCGGCCATGTAAAGCAGGGGTGATAAAGCACCCCCATGCAAGATTTTCGAGGGGATGGGCGGGGGGGGGGGGTGCTGCGTGCATATATTCTCCATAGGCTACACCCTCGAGCTTAAAAAAAAATGATAAATTTAACAAAAGCGATCGACCTTCACTTTTTAGTGAAACCTCTTTTGTTGCTTTATGAAATCTTTTTTTTCGTCGCTTGTCGAATTTCCTTCAGCACCCCAAGTAAAAAAAAAATCGTTCTCAGATAAGACAAGTTTTGATTGATAATTTTGCGATCAATCATATTTACATCCAGGATCTCGTAACACAAAACTTAGCAACGATCGTGCAACATTTTTTTACGATTGATTGCATGGACTAGAATGTACAATCAATCGTGAAAATCAAGCGTACGATTAATTGCTAATCTTTGTGTTACGGAACCCTGGTCGGTAGATAAACAGGGTAAATGCGGATATTGCCGGTGACGTCATAATGCAACCCACTATTTAAAGGTTATGTCTACTTTAGAAAAAAATGTTGATTTGAATCGATAGAGAAATATCAGACAAGTAAACTGCTGAAAATGTCATCAAAATCGGATGTAAAATAAGAAAGTTATGACATTTTAAAGTTTCGCTTATTTTTCACAAAATAGTTATAATTATGCACAATTTATTTATTCAAATGCAAATGAGAGAATCGAAGATGTCCCTCACTCACTATTTCTTTTGTTTTTTATTGTTTTGAATTAGGCCTATACAATGTTTCAATTTTTGCAGATTTGACAATTAAGACCACCTTGACTGAAACATAAAATGTTAAACAATGGGAATTAAACATGTTCAGGGCGAAATAAAACTTTGTTTCACAGGACTATGAGGAGAAAATTAGAATATTTCATATAATAAAATACAAAAGAATTAGTGAGTGAGTGATGACATCAGTTCCTCATTTGCATAACGACCGGGATGTGAATATAACTATTTTGTGAAATTAAGCGAAACTTAAAAATGTCATAATTCTCTTATTTTACACCCGATTTTGATGAAAGTTTCAGTGCTGTGCTTGTTGGATTTTCTCTTTTTATTCAAATCCACTTTGTGTGTGTGTGTGTGGGGGGGGGGGGGCTTGTCCTTTAATTTTGTATCTTATCATAGTAAATATGAATATCTTCTTTCCATATCAAATCATGCTCAACAATATGCATCCACTTGATCAATGAAGAAATGTTACTTGACGAGGCCACCATAATTATTATCAAGCTTATAATCGCCCACTATAGCGATCTCCTACATTCCTATAAAATGTCACTTTATTTTATGCATAATACATTTTGTTGATATTATTGATTCACTGCAACTATATATATAATTGATTTGTTATTTACATACATTGCATGGCCATGGGCAGCGGGGTGCAAGGGGTGCTGTTCAAAGCACCCCAAACATTTATATGGGTGTTGCTGCGTGCGATATTCTCCATAGGCAACACAGAAGTGAACACAAAATGACTTAAATATTTGTTTGGGGTGAAAGTCTATTTATCGTTAATTTTTTTTTTTTTGCTTGACGAATTCCTCGTGACCAATTGACCTTCACATTGTAGTGAAAACCTCCTTTTTGCTTTTCAATTTTCAGCAAGTACCCCCTGTAAAAAAGAAAATCTGATGCATATAAATGCAGAAATAAAATCACTCACTCAATCAATCAATTGATCAATCAAGTTTGACTGTATAGCTAGTATTCAGAAAATAACATGTAATGGCAGTTGTTGATTTTGTCAAAGATAATTCTGATAATAGTACATTTATTCGGATTTAACTCCGTATGATTAGAAAAAGGGTATAAGTGCATTTTCATGAAATTGCAATATATCAGTATATACAAATCCGTATATATATGAACATGTTCGAAAAAGCACAAACTGAGTATAAAAACGCAATGATTGCACATCATACACTGAGTTTTGTTGCTCAGTTATTTATTTATGACATACTGATTTTCTTGTACAATTTTACATGGAAATATGAAGGCTGTGTCATCTGGGCCGGGCGGTCACATCATGCCCTTCTCCCTGTAGCACCAATGAATTAATGAATGAATTTATTATCAATTGCAATAAATTTAATGAAAACTGAAAATCCATATTTTATTGTTAAAAATAGAAAACTAAGAATAGAAATATTCGTTTTGTCCAATTAATCGTGGGCCTGGCAGCCACTGTGCAGCGCCAGGTCGACGAGGCTTCATCCCTTAAAATGTTGAACGCCAAACAGGGTAGCAGCAACTCCCATCTTTTTACGTATTTTGGTCTGACGCGGGCGAGGATTGAACTCCTGGAGAGCGTTTCATGAAAGGACTTGTCGGACGTTTTATCTGACAGTTACTATAATAACAGTACCTCTCAGCCAATCAGAATCAAGGAAAGATGTCAGATCTGACAACTTGTCGGACAAAAATGTTGATGAAACAGTCCCCCGTCCTCCCGATTGTATAAGACGGACTATCTACCAACTGAGCCAAAACACCGGTTAATGGTAATATATTAATGATGATGATAATTTATAGTTATGAAAATAATAATGATAATAAAAATAAGAATAGGAATAATAACAACAACAATACATTTTGTTATTTATGATAATATAATTACATTAATCTTACAAGTTTATAGCCTATTAGTAGCGAATATGTAGAAAAGGAATGATGATGGGTACCAGTAAATAGCATGAATACTAGTCAGGATTGGCTGACCCCTTGTGGATTAAGCGTTTAAAATATGTTTCTTAACTTGTTAGTTAATTAATATATATATACTAACGATAGTCTGTTACTACAACACTCTAAACAATGAATACACGGCATAACAAAGACTATACAGCTAAAAGTAGTTACATATTAAAGACGTATAAATGATTGTCTTGTACAAGTATTATATTATCATACTGTTTCTTCTACATTAATTGTTTTTGAAATATTCCTCATATACTAGGATGGGGGGGGGGGGTTAGAGGAATATACCGTCCTTTTACCATCATACACATGCATTATGAAATTTTAGGGGTATTAAAGTAATTGCAGAAAGTTATTAATAAGTTGTTTTGTTTATCTGTTTATTTACAGTTTTCATTATTTATTTTGTATTTTTCATCTGTGTCAATATACTTATTATACAGGCCATTGGAAAATGAAATTCTTTGTATTGCATATATTTACTAAAAACGAATCTTGAATCTTGATCACAAAATCCAGTTTCTTCAGTTTTCTAGCAACTGCAGCTTTTAACTTAACCTTTATGTTTTGTTTGTGAGTTTCATTGGTAGTTGATTCCAAGAAGTTTTACCCAAATGAAATAAGTGCTCCTTTCCCTTAACTTTTGGTACATAAAGATTCTCATCTCATGTTTGCTCAGTCTACGCTTAGTCATAACAAAATTGTGACCTACCTGTGACTTGTGCTAAATATGTTCGGCTCTATACTTGTCCTGTGTCGGACCAACAAGTTACTGATTAGATTCAACAATCGTATGGCAAATATTATTCCTCAATGAACTCTGACGTTCAACCTTGACTAAATTTAAGGAGTACATTAGGGCAACTAAAGGGTTGCTCCAGGCTAAAAAGTAATCATGTCTTACTAAATAATTTATAATTCACCGAGCAAAAGGCTGAAAATATTCATCAAAATCTGATAACAAATACCGAAGATATATAGAATTTCAAATGTTAGTAATAGATCAGTTGTCAATCGATTTAGGAATTCTTGGAGGAGAAATAATTGTATTAATACCAGTGGCGTGATAAGCAGATATCACTCTAAAAAATATTGGGTAAAAATGCTCCATGAGCATGATGAGGGTAAATGTGTCCCACCAAATTGGGCATTTCGTTTGGGCATTTTTTTTACACAGTGTGATTAAAATATTGCCGATTCTAAAGTAATTGCTGCTTATTTTTAACCTTACATTACTAGATAATATATGCTTCCCGCATTAGGTAAAAGACTGTCCCAAATTGGTTCGACACATAATCACTCTCTTGCTTGTTAGAATTTTATTCAATATTTTTTACAGTGTAAATCGTATCGGGCAAGATATTTCGACATTTTCATTCCAAAAATCAATTAAAAAAAATAGATTTCGACATGATATTCAGAAAACAACATAATATTTCACCCTTTTCTCTTTTCTTATCTTATTTTTTTTTCTTGGTCATGCAAAATTTGGTGGCAAGTGTTCCCCCATCTATACGTCACTGGTTAATACGATTTCATATAATAAAATGAACAAATGGGAATATGACATCATCAATTTGGTTATTGAATATTTATGAGGACATGCACACTCTTTCACCGAAATAATGCAAATATTTTGCACAAGTCATAACCTCGTTATTCCTATTCCGATTTCGATCAAATTTTCAGTGTTTTGTTTTTTTAAGTTTGCTTTATCTGGCAAAATCATGTTTTTTCAACCTGGAGTACCCTTAATTTGTGCATTATTATGCTCTTAAACGTATTCTGCAGCGGTCTGCATGAAAAAAACATAGAAGAAAGGAGATTCTTCTTTTCTCTGCTCTTCTACTCCCCTCTACTCGTGGGGGCATGAATCGTCATTTTCACATGTCTTCTCAGTGTCAGTGGCCACCTTCTCTGCTAAGATGGATTTCAGTCGGGCCATTTCAGCTAGTTAGTAAAAAGTACAATTAAAACAAAATGACTGTATATTTCAATTACCAATCATCTGTGGAAACAGTAAATCATTAAAGTAAAGATCGCAGTCAAAGTAAATATCAGATCAGAGAAACTGAACAGCTGATGCTTTGATAAATGGAATATTTTTCAAATAGTCTTTTCCACCTAAGTAACTGTTGATAATAAACGAAAGGAAAAAGCCATTACAACAAGGTAGAACAGGAGCGGCGGAACCTATTTTTGGGGAAAAGACAAAAGTACAAACAGAATCTGTTATTTTCACCATCAGACTACATTGGTGCCTAAAGTAGCTATGTGTTTCATGAGCAAACCCTTTTTAAAGAGAATCTGATTGATGAAATATTTCATCAGGCTTGTCAGAACAACTGTCATTCTGGCAAAATAAATTAGAATATATCGGTATGAATTGTGAAAAATGGCAGTTGGTCTTCAAGACATTTTGACTATTATGATTGTGAATCAACGGATCAATTAGATTACAAGGCCCCTGCTAATTCATCATTTTTTGTTAAAAGCTATGGTATATTGAAAAAGAAGGGAATTAGTTAATCTCTGTGTGTGTTGTGCACTGTGTCTTACAAAGTCTATGAACCTTTGAATTTCTAGTCACCCAGTCATCATAACGGCGGACTCGAATGGGAACATAACTGTTATCAACAAAATTGATACATACATACCCGCATTTGCTTGTAGCTTCGGCAGAAGATCATTCTGGAACATACATCGTTGATGATTGGGATATCCTTTACGATTCTCAAGGCTCAGATTAAGATCTTTGTATGTTTTAGTGTCCTTAGAATATGTTTCCCATAAGGGGTATTTAGTTTCTGGTTCACCATCTTCTTCATCTGAGGGAAGGTTCGGATTTCTGTATGCATGACAGAGTGTTAGTAATCATGGTAATAGCCAGATAATAGGTAAGCATATGAAATGGATGATAGTTTTAGTTTATCAAACAATGTTTTGGATTGAAGAGGGAAAATGCATAGGAGACTATTAAAATGCCTGGGCCGGCGTACTTTTTCTAAGACATGTATGAGCATGGATGTTGATTCCAGGGGGCTCATTGCTCGCTCATTATTATGATCCATAGGGCCATCAGATATAATTTCTTTCATGATTCTCTTCCTTTTCATTAGTTTCCTATTAGCATTAAATCTATCCGCATTAATTTTTTAATTACTACAATATATCTTGTATACTCTTACAAACAGCGCAATCATATCAACGCTCACAAGAAGCAATCCGATTATGAACTCAGTAATCACCTCAAACACCTCTTTCGTAAAATAGCTTTAAAATGACTAATTCATTATAAAAAGTGCTAGAATGCAACTCAAGATGAACAAGTGTTCTTACCCTGTCTTTGCGAAGTTGGACCAGTACCTCATAACCTGCAAGGCAAATTCCACTTCCTCTTCGTTAAAGAAACCAGAAAGAACAAAACTCTGGTTGAGAGTGAGGGCGTCTACCATGAAAGGGGTCCCTAATGTATACGGGATGTCTTCACCATGAGTTGCTCCTAGCCAGTCAATACTCTTCCCCCATATTGAGATAGAAGGACGGTGTGACATTATGTATTTATAAGTTGTAAGACCAGCTGCAGAGAGGTGATCAGCTGTCTCAAAACTCGGACAAAGAAAGAAGAAATCGCCCATGAAGTCGACAAAAATGTCCGTGTATTCCGGTATAGATTCCACAATCTAGATTAATGCAGAGGGAAGTTTATTTTCAGAAAAAAAGAAAGAACATACTATAGGTATTAATAAAAGAAAATACGGTCAAATTACCATGAGTTTCTAAGTCGGTCAATGAAGTGTGCAGTATAACCAAAGGTCGATTTAAAAAAAAAAAATCACACATCTAAACATGCCTCACACCATGGACCCATGCTCACACTTAATGTTGCAAACATAAAAATAAAACGTCTACCTCTTTTCTATCCCGAGGTTACTAAATTAAGATAGCCCCGAGGAGTGCATGAAACATTTTGTAGAGATATTATATCTAGGCAAAGAGAGGTGAAAGGAAAAGAAACGTAGGACAATTTTATGAATGACATTGCCGTTTGTCTTTCGTTCTTGGTGATAAATATCAAATGATATACATGTATTTTTCGGAGATGTATACGACTATTATTAAAGGGGAATGAAAACTTTAGAACAAGAAGGCTTGTGTCGAAACAGAAAAATCAAAGAATAAGAACAAAGAAAGTTTGAGAAAAATCGGACAAATAATGAGAAAGTTATGAGCATTTGAATATTGCAATCTCTAATGCTATGGAGATCCTCCCATTGGCAACGCGACAAGGATGTGTGATGTCACACATGAACAACTTTCCCTTTGATGGACTATAACATACCCTGAAAATGTGTCTTTTTGCTTTTTTGTATGGTGATACAAATTCTTTATCCATGATGTATTCTTTAAAATTCTGTATTGCATGCCCTCCTATAGAAATAATACATGTTCTACTGATAGATATAATAAAAGAGGCAATTTAAGTGAAATATATACTAAAGTAATTTATCTCTCTCTACTGGCTGTTGTCCCAATTTATTAAAAATAGCAAAAGTAGTCCCAGTTTACAAAAAAGATGACCCGACTAAAGTTACTAATTATCGTCCTATATCACTTTTACCATGTTTATCAAAAATATTGGAAAAAATTGTGTACAAACGATTGGATTCTTTTTTGTCATTCAATAAAATTCTTATTCCAACCCAATTCGGATTTAGAAAAAAATTCTCAACCGATTTTGCAATTACTAAATTACTTGATAATGTTGTTGACTCCCTTTCAAAAAGAAGTCATATAATTGCTTTATTTATGGATCTAAGTAAAGCCTTCGACACCATTGATCATAAGATTTTATTACATAAATTATATAATTACGGAATACGTGGAGTTGCCTGGTCATGGATTAAAAGTTATCTTTCAAATCGACAACAATTCGTCTCAATTAATGATATCAAATCTCCGTTGTCCTTTCTTAATTGTGGAGTGCCACAAGGTTCGATTTTGGGGCCACTTCTGTTTTTGATATATATTAATGATATAGTAAATTCTTCCCAAATTCTTTCGTTTATTTTATATGCTGACGACTCCAACATTTTATTGTCTCACAGAAATTTAGATGAATTGATCAATACAATGAATTTAGAACTAAAAAATGTTTCGTCGTGGTTTAAATGTAACAAGTTATCCTTAAACATAAGTAAAAGTCATTTTGTTCATTTTCAAGCCACTCATAGGAATGACGATTTTCCCAAAGACATTCTATTTGACAATGAGCCAATAGATAAAAAAGAATCTGTGAAATTTCTGGGCAAAACAATAGACAAACATTTATCATGGAACCAACACGTAAGCAAAATATCCTCATCAATGGCTAAAGGAATTGGAATATTACACAAATTGAAGTATTTTTTGCCAGAGCACTCCCTTTTAATGATATACAATGCATTGATACTACCATATATTAATTATTGTAACCTTATTTGGGGAAACTGTAGTAAAACCAACCTTGAACATTTACTTTTATTACAAAAGAAAGCTGTTAGAATCTGCACAAAATCAACATATCTTTCACACACTAATCCTCTTTTTTATCGTCTAAAAACGTATAAGATATATGATATAAATACCATACAAATAGCTATTTTCATGTATAAATATCATTACAAACTGCTTCCTTCTTATTTACCGATTTCTTTTCATATAATAGCAACTTACATTCATATCCAACACGGACTTGTCAGAATATTCACTTAGAAAATCCTAGAACACTATTAGCACATAAAACACTTAGACATCATGGGCCTGACATATGGAATACATTACCTAGTTCGCTGAAACAGTTAAGATTCATTTCTCCTTTTAAAAAAGGTATTAAATCACTATTATTGAATAAATATTCACAAAGTTAATAGGCTATTTCTCTATATCTTATGAAACACATGTTCTAAAAAACAGGAAAACAACAACTATAAGAATACAAATAAAGCATACATTATGAGGACCAAGCGCCCCCCCCCCCCCCCCCCCCGTCATTATGCACCTGCACCCTTACGTTAAGATAATGTAGTAAGAATAATTATCATCGTTTTCTGGGGTTGCCACGCAGTCAAGCTCAGCTTATAGTGGCAACCCCTGCAACCTTCTAATATTCGATGTTTTAATAGAAAATGCATCATTATTATTTTTTTGTATGTTTTGCTTGTCAGTTATATGTATATTATTATTGTATTTTCTTTGTTAATATGTTCATGAAAAAGTGTTGCAGAAACCAATAAATGAAAATGAGTTGTTCAAGAGTGACATCACACATCTTTGTCGCATTGCCAATGTGAGGATCTCCATAGCATTAGTGATTGCAATATTCAAAAGCTCATAACTTTCTCATTACTTGTCCGATTTTTCTCAAACTTTCGTTGATCTGTTTCTTTGATTTTTCTGTTTTCACACAAGCTATCTTGGTCCAAAGGTTTCATTCTCCTTTAAGTATAAAGTCACCTCTTGAGGATTCATATAGACCAGAGAAGCTGTGTCTTTGACCAGATCATCTACGTTCCTGATAAAGATAGTGAGGAGAATCTCATATGCAGTCTTATTGAGGGCAGGTCGTTCAGATCCTTCTAGTTCCATATCAGGCGATATGATAAACATGTTTCCTTCTTCTGATAGACATCCAGTCATGACGGTGACTTGGTTTACCTCTCCTGCAGCGTACATCTCTCTTGGGTCACGTGGTATGAACGTTCCATCAATAAAAGGACGAATTGCGTGGGTATATGCTTCTGGCGGATCCTGATATGTCATTGTGTGTTGATAAAGCGAAACATTTGATATAATGTCGTTAGAATCAATGTTGAAAAGTTAGTATTTTCTTCAACAACCTTGAATTAAACAAATAAATCAGAATGAGTATCTTTATCTTTATTTTGCAATGTAACTGTTGATTTCGCGTGATGGCGTGAAGTGAATGAAGACAAAGAAGGACTAGATAAAGTTATTTCTTTATGAAGGAGTATAGCTTACAGGATAGGGCGACATTTTCATCCTTAATGAGGGCGTCAGAGTCACACCACTGAGAACGACTCCATACCGATCGATGGTATGTCAGGGCCGGGAAAGATTTTTTAAGGGTGTTGGTTTAGAAGAAAGTTTTGGCAATAACAAAAAAGTTTTCACCAGTAGATGAAAGTAATTTGAATTAAATTTCTACTTTTTAGCATACCAGGGCCATGTGGTATGTCATTGGAAACAATTTAAAGTACAAATCTACCCCAAAAAACGTTAATTAAGTAAAAATAGAAAAAAAACATAATAAAAAAAAAATCATAATGCTTCAGCAAAATCGGAGGTAAAGTAAGAAAGCTATGGCATTTTAAAGTTTCCCTTAATATCACAAAATACATGTATATAGCTAAATGCACATCATTAACTATTTCTTGTGTATTTTATAAAATGAAATATGAAATATTTACATTTTCTCCTCATTGTCATGTAAATTAAGTTTTATTTCTCCCAGAACCTGTGGAACTATCATTGTTTTTAACATTTGTTTGTTCAGCCACGTTCTTGGTGCATGATCATTGTCAAATCTGTTAAAAAGATTCGTGTACGTGACTGCGACATTAGACATGCATACCGAAGACTGATATGACATAATATCTTCAGATGGTATCTCACGAAGACAATTAACAAGTTCCCGGTGAGTATCCTGACTGCAATTCAGGGCACGGCCATATACAAACGCAGTTTCTTCGCCTTCAGTCAGCGTTCCATAAGACCATTGTGACGTCACGGTGCCGCTCTATCAAAGAATAAGGAGGCAATTTTGACAAAAGAATTAATCAATCTCCTAATTGTATAACAGTGTTTTAAGAAATTTTACATGACTCAAAAATTTACAATCAATCAAGTCATTGCGTCTGTTTTGTTGTTGATTTCTTACTTATATAATGAAAGCGGAAATGTCTTGATATTTGATTTTGGTGATCCATGAGGGCCAAAGAATATGGCTTTTTACCCTTAATCTGCCTTTTATTTGCAAGAGTCTATATTTATATATATATTTTTACCTGAAAGATAGCTCTTGAAAAGAGACCTTTGCTCATTGGTGATAGGACGTGAAAACCTGCACTCATCCCACCAGCGCTTTCTCCGAAGATTGTCACTCTCGTCGGATCTCCACCAAATGCTATTGATTCAATAAATATTAATACGACATTGAAATATCAAATCGACAATGTAAGTTTGATAAAAAGGCTATCTTAGATGATAGGTATTTCAGTTGATTACCTTAAATGAATCTGAGGAATTGGTATGGTTTTCCATGCAGTTTCCGATGGTATTGGGATTGAAAAGAATCTTTACGAAGGCTCGTGCTACAATTAAATCGGAGAAACCGACTCATGACAGCTCAAAGCTGTCATTACCAATGACATGGTCATCCGTGGATCGTTTTTTTTTTAGTCAGAATGGTTGGTGTGGTGTGAAAGTAGTGTTATAAGTTCATCAACATATCTAGACAAGGATTAACCAATGTGGGGAGACAAGAAATCCTAGATTTCATTTCGGTCCACTTCTTGTCTTCCTGCCTAGATGCAGTTCTTGCCTTGCTGTCTAGATGCAGTTCTTGTCTTCCTGCCTAGATGCAGTTGTCATCATACTTAGATGAAGTTCTTGTCTTGCTGCCTAGTTGCAGTTCTCTTCTTCCTGCCTAGATGCAGTTCTTGTCTTCCTGCCTAGATGCAGTTCTTGTCTTGCTGCCTAGATGTAAATCTTGCCTTGTTGCCTAGATGCAGTTCTTGCCTTGCTGCCTAGATGCAGTTCTTGTCTTGCTGCCTAGATGTAGTTCTTGCCTTGCTGTCTAGATGCAGTTCTTGTCTTGCTGCCTTGATGCAGTTCTTATCTTCCTGCCTAGATGCAGTTCTTGTTTCCCGCCTAGATGCAGTTCTTGTCTCGCTGCCTAGATGCAGTTCTTGCCTTGCTGTCTAGATGCAGTTCTTGTCTTCCTGCCTAGATGCAGTTCTTGTCTTCCCGCCTAGATGCAGTTCTTGTCTTCCTGCCTAGATGCAGTTCTTGTCTTCCTGCCTAGATGCAGTTCTCGTCTTCCTGTCTAGATACAGTTCTTGTCTTCCTGCCTAGATGCAGTTCTTGTCTTCCTGCCTAGATACAGTTCTTGTCTTCCTGCCTAGATGCAGTTCTTGTCCTCCTGCCTAGATGCAGTTCTTGTCTTCCTGTCTAGATGCAGTTCTTGTCTTGCTGCCTTGATGCAGTTCTTATCTTCCTGCCTAGATGCAGTTCTTGTTTCCCGCCTAGATGCAGTTCTTGTCTCGCTGCCTAGATGCAGTTCTTGCCTTGCTGTCTAGATGCAGTTCTTGTCTTCCTGCCTAGATGCAGTTCTTGTCTTCCCGCCTAGATGCAGTTCTTGTCTTCCTGCCTACATGCAGTTCTCGTCTTCCTGTCTAGATACAGTTCTTGTCTTCCTGCCTAGATGCAGTTCTTGTCTTCCTGCCTAGATACAGTTCTTGTCTTCCTGCCTAGATGCAGTTCTTGTCCTCCTGCCTAGATGCAGTTCTTGTCTTCCTGTCTAGATGCAGTTCTTGTCTTCCTGCCAAGATGCGGATCTTGTCTTTCTGCCTAGATGCAGTCCCTGTCTTCCCGCCGAGATACAGTTCTTGTCTTGCTGCCTAGATGTACTTCTTGCTTTGCTGTCTAGATGCAGTTCTTGTCTTCCTGCCTAGATGCAGTTCTTGTCTTCCTGCCTTGATGCATTTCTTGTCTTCCTGCCTAGATGCAGTTCTTGTCTTCCCGCCTAGATGAAGTTCTTGTTCAGTACTTGTCACTGGTTTATCCATCAGAAGTCAGCAGATAGATCTTATGGACACTAACCCATACCTTCACACTAGTGAGAAGCCTACCACTAAAGTATTCATTAGTGATGTACCACTGTCTGTTGCCAACAGTGACATAAAGTCTACTTTCATAAAAAGAAGACTAAAACCAGTAACTGAAGTGAAATATGAGTGTGCGAGAGATTCTGACGGAAAGCTTACTCGTTTCAAAACGGGGAGGAGGTTTATCTTCATGGAATTACCGTTGGCTCCGTTACCCAATATGGTTGAAATCGTAGGATTTCGTGCAAAAATCTACCATAAAGAGCAAAAGGAATCGAGTGACAGAAACAACATGAAAGAAAACATCAGATGTAACAAATGTTTGAAAGAGGGTCATTACGCTCGCGAGTGTCGAGAGAATCAGATTACATGTTACGATTGCTCCCTTCCAGGGCATAAGAGAGGCGACCCCCGGTGTGCTGCCTTTACGGAAGGTTCTTCCCAACCAGACGACAGTGATCATGTGGTCGTGAATGCACGCAATGCGCAGATGGCTCCCGCTTCCAAATATGCCAGCGAAGATATTTGTGATGTACAGGTAGCAACTCCGCAAAGATCGACAGAAGAATTACCATACACACGCACCAGTAGTCTCGTTGGTGAAAGGTCAGGCACTGTCAAGCAAATAACGCTTGACGAAGTCATCAAACAAGCGCGGGCCCGCAGTAACGAGAATCAACATCGAGTAAAACAGAAGAAAAAGAGAAAAAGAAGGCATTCTAAAAACACGCCAGAGAAAGAAGAATCTATTCGACTGAGTTCCGAAGAAGAATATGAAGATGCATATAACACAGCTTAAGAAA
The DNA here is from genome assembly GCF_018143015.1 of Lytechinus variegatus. Lineage (NCBI taxonomy): Eukaryota > Metazoa > Echinodermata > Echinoidea > Temnopleuroida > Toxopneustidae > Lytechinus > Lytechinus variegatus. Next base: position 88,708,356 of record NC_054740.1, on the reverse strand, counting down.
CATTAAAACGATGGAATTAAGTATCTTGACAATTAATTGTCAAGGATTAAGAGAAAGGAAAAAGAGACTAAAACTTTATAAATGGGCAAAAGATAATAAAATTCAAATTCTTTTTCTTCAAGAAACTCATTTTACAAAAGAAATCATTCAGGTTCATGATAAATTTGATTGGAAAGGTCAGTCCTACCACTCTGTTGGAACTTCTAACAGTTGTGGTACTAGTATTCTAATAAATTGTCACTCAGTTGAAGTTCTTAATCATATATCCTTCCATGAAGGTCGATCAAATGCTGTTAACATATTATATGGTGGTGAGTCGCTATGGCTACTTAATATTTATGCTCCGAATATTTTGACAAGTAGAAGGATTTTTTTCAAGTCTTGTTTTGCCTTCTTAGATGACAATATCCTTCCTAGTGATTGTGTAATTTTTGGTGGCGATTTCAATACTGTTTTAAACTATACATCTGACAAAAGAGGAGGGATTTTGAAAGATTTTTCAGATGCAAAGTACCTACGAGAACAGTCTGAGTTAAGAGATTTCGTTGATATCTGGAGACTCAAACATCCCAACTCTATTGAATTTACTCATCAACTAATACGACAGTCTCCTATTGAGACTAGAATAGATTTTTTCTTAGTTTCTGATAGACTTAAGAATAATACTATCAGCTGCAATATAATAGGGAGATTTTTATCAGATCATAATCCAGTTCTTATAAAAATTGAATTCAACAAATTTAGAAAGGGCAAAGGTCTATTGAAACTCAAAAACTCTTTGTTACAAGACTCTGAATACAAAAAAATAATTATTGCTTTAATAAAAGACCTTGGGGAAAATATTAATAATCAAGTAGCTGATATAAGATTACTTTGGGATTTATTCAAAAAAGATGTCAAACAAAAATCAATATATTTTTGTATAGATAAATCTAACAATATAAAATGTAAACAAGTATATTTACAACAAAGACTTGATTATCTTACCAAGCAGAAAATTATATCTACGAAACAGAATCAAGAAATTAAAGAAATACGAAGAGAACTAAATAATCTTTATGATTATAAAGTTCATGGAGCTTTAGTAAGATCCAAAATCAAGTGGTATGAAGAGGGGGAACGTAATAACAAATTTTTTCTAGGTCTTGAAAAAAGAAATTATCAACAGAAGAATTTGTTTAAAGTGGAACACAATGGTAAAGTTTTCACAAGTCAAAACGATATCTTGACTGCTGAGGTGGAATATTTCTCAGAACTTTTTTCAAAATCGGAAAATATAGAAAGTAAAGATATTAATGATTATTTTGAAAATATTCACATAGAAAATTCATTAAACGAAAAACAAAAATTAATGTGTGATAGCACACTGACAATTCATGAATGTAATAAAGCTATCCACAATTCAAAACTTGGTAAAAGTCCAGGTCCAGATGGTTTAACGTTTGAATTTTACAAATGTTTTTGGGATCATTTAAAAACTATTTTGTTAAATTTATTTAACCATTCGTTATCAGTTGGGAATTTATCAGTTAGTCAAAATAGAGCTGTTATTACACTTTTGCATAAAAAGGGACGAAAAGATTTACTATCCAACTGGAGGCCTATCAGTCTTTTAAACACTGATTACAAAATATTGGCATCAGTTTTGGCAGAGAGATTGAAACCAGTATTAAGATCATGTATTTCGTTCGATCAAAATGCCTACTTAAAAGGCCGTTTTATTGGAAACAGTATAAGACTTATTGATGATGTGATAAATTATATGACAAAACATGAAAAATCGGGGGCTATTTTATTTTTGGACCTAGAAAAGGCCTTTGATAAAGTTGATAGGAATTTTCTTTATAGAGCCCTTGAAAAATTTAATTTCGGTAATAAATTCATAAGTTATATAAAAGCCTTATATGCTGATGCAGAAAGTTGTATAATGAATTTAAATTGGCAGTCAGTTTATTTCCCTCTAACTAGAGGAGTGAGGCAAGGCTGTCCAGTGTCTGCCCTGTTATTTTTAGTAGTTGTAGAATTTTTGTCAATTGATTTGAATAAGAATGATAACATTAAAGGTATTACTTTGACGAATAATGTAAATAATTCAGTTGAGATCAAGATAAGTCAATTTGCTGATGACACCACAGTATTTGTAGCGGATGAACTGTCTTTAAAAAAAGTAATGGAAAGAGTCCAAACCTTTTGCAAAGTTGCTGGACCATCGTTAAATGTTTCGAAAAGCTCAGGTTTTAGCTTTGGAAATTTTAATTGCAATTTTTTTCAAAAGATTGATTGGAAAAGTGTGTTTATAAAAACTCTAGGGGTGTATTTTAGTAAAAATATGTTTGATGCTTATGAAAAAACTTGGAAAGAAAAAGTTACAAAAATTGAAAACCAAGTATTATTGTGGAAATGCCGGTATTTAACATTTTTCGGAAAAGTTACTGTATTAAAATCTTTAATTCTTTCAAATATAACCTATTTAATGACTGTATTTCCCATGCTTGATCACATTAATAAAAAAGTTGAACAAATTATATTTAAGTTTATTTGGAAAGGGCGAGATAAAATAAAAAGAAAAACAATGATTGGTAGAACTGAAAAAGGAGGAATAAATATGCCTGATTTTGTCTCACAATGTAACGCCCTAAAAACAGTTTGGCTAAACAATCTATTTGAAAACAAGGATCACAATTTTAGATGGAAGTTCCTTCCTGAACTACACCTCAATTACTTTGGACCGAATTCACTTGTTCTTAAAATGTCTTTTGAAAAAGAATGTCAAATGCCTGAAATGAAACAACTTCCATTATTTTATCGTCAATGTATAATTGCTTGGAAAATGTGTAATAATAAACCCTCTTTTGAAAATACAGGTGAAGATATTAGGCAACAATTGTTATGGGGTAATAAAAACATTTTGTATAAGAACAAATGTTTGTTTTGGAAGCATTGGGTATGCTCAGACATTCTTGTTATTGGAGATATTATTAACAGCGATGGACTATTAGATATATTGCGTATTCATGCAAAATTAAAGAAAAAAGGAAATTATTTATGTGAATCGAAATTAATTTGGAGTTGTATACCAGAAAAATGGAAAAACATTTTGGTTAAAGAAAAACATTGCTTAAATCATTCAATTGTTAGCTACTTTCAATTGAAGGATCATGATCCTGTTATACATATAAAACAAAGTAAACATTTATCTTTTAAACTTTCTAAAATATTATACAATTATCTTGTGGATAAAAAGTTTATAACCCCAAATGTTGAGCAATATTGGTCACTTTATTTCAAAGAAAATCTGATTTGGAACAATATCTGGAAAGAAAAAGTTACTTTCATTGAAGAATTTCGTTTAGCTGAATTCAACTTTAAATTTTTGTATAAACTTTTGATGTCAAATGAATATTTGTTTCGATTTAAATTGGCAGAATCTCCACTTTGTCTTAAATGTAAAACTATTGACAACTATTATCACTTATTTTATGATTGCCATTATTCTAGACTCTTTTGGTTAAAATTCAGTAACTTTTGTGTTACCATCAATCTGAATATTAAAAATGTGGATATAAGTTATAAAGACATTGTGATTGGTAGACATGGTGGTAATGGACAAAACGTTATATCTTTCTTTAATGTATTAATCAATTTAGCTTCTTATACAATTTTTCAACAAAAAAGAAAATCAAATTTTAAAGAAATATTTGAAATATTCATAGAAGAAATAAAATGGAGAGCAAATATAAAAAGAAGTATTTTTTGGAAAAAATGCAAAACAAAAATTGAATAGTCAATTTAGGCATTATGTTTGCTTACTATTGAACATGTATTTAAAATTCTTTCTTGCTATATTTATAAAATGTTTTTTTTTTATGTTGAATTCTAATGTATATCATGATGTTGATTTTTTATTTTTGTTCTATGTACAGTGACGATGTAAATGAGAACATACAAATAAAAAAAAAAAAAAGTTCTTGTACTGCTGCCTAGATACAGTTCTTGTTTTCCTGCCTAGATGCAGTTGTCATCATACCTAGATGAAGTTCTTGTCTTGCTGCCTAGTTGCAGTTCTTGTCTTCCTGCCTAGATGAAGTTGACCTGACGACGACAGAGGATTCTGTCTTCTTGTCTCCTCACGAAAGATCAAACTTTTTGTTCTTGACTTTATCAAACCAAGACTAGTATTTCTTTCAAACTTCTTGCATGATAGTCATGATGAACCCAAACCCTGGAAAATCATTGTCATTTTTACAACATACCACACTTATTACGAACACAGGGACCTTACGGCTCAGATTAAAAAAAAACCTGTACCTTCAACTTACTCGCATACAGTATAACAATCTGCATTATGAAAAACTACAATAGTATACCGTGTATCTACATATAGCACATCATTCTTCGAATAAGAAATATCACAGTCATAATGGTCATAAAATAAATTTGCAATTGAACCCTATTGCAATGCTCGCTATTAGGCTTATATCCAAAGTGGTAAAGACTAGCTTCCTGACCTGCAATATTTTCTTGAATCCAGATCAAGGCCTGATGCTGATCCAACAATCCAACATTAGCATCACTCACGTCTTCTTCTCCTAATACATGTAATTGAATATAGAAGATTCTTGATTCAAATCTTAACATGTCCGGCAGATCACATATCAATATCATGATACAAAATCCACATTGACCCGATAATGTTTATGGTGAAGTTAACGATTAATATTTTCTCACTCACTTTTAGAAATACCTTTCAAGAAATACGAATGTGCTTAGTCATAATTATATTGGCACCAAGTACGAATCATTTCGTTATCAATTTTACTAACAGATATCACGATATAATCCCCCTGGAAATAGCAACTTGATTTTGAAGTGGAAAACTCTTTCTTTTTCTTGTTTTGCTTGTCAAGTTTTCCCTGGACCAAAATGTCCTTCATGTTGTGGCGAAAAATTATTTTTCCATATCATATTTAAACCAGAGCATCCCCTATCAAAAGATGGAAAACAATTATTTTATTCTGATGATGGTGATGATGATAACGTTGATTATGATAAAATGATGATGACGACGATGATGATGATGATAATGGTGGTGATAATTACAAAAAATACTCATTAATAGGAAACTGTCTTGGACTCGACTCCCACTCCAGACATTAATTCTTTTGAGAAAGAATTTACCCACAGTCAACATATTATCCTTTACAAAGTAGGTAAGAAACTGTATAAAAATAAATAGCGATCATTCAAAATAGGAGTGAGTCATAATTTCATATCAATTTTTATTACCAGAACGGTGAAGCAAATGTAATCAGCCGGGAGCAACTGTTGCTACCGTTTCTTATTTCTATGTCCTTTTCTGATCATTACCAAGAGTGATGAAGCCAAATATATTGAGACGATAGTTGATTGTAACCACTATGACGTCATTCATGACGGTCAATGGAACGGGTAATGCTTCTGGGACGGAACCTGCTCCGACCATATAGCCCCCTCCATGTATCCACACCATAACAGCAGCAGACAATGGCTGACATGGAGAGAAAAGCAGAAAAATAAATATAATTTCATTTCATTCAATTTTCATATTTGAATTTTTAGTTATATAATAAATAACATTATGAAACGTACTATGGTACAGGCAGAATATCATCACACAATCATTAACATGATAAGGGGCTAATGGAATATTCAAAGCTTTAAATAAAGATAGGGAAAGAGAGTGTGAGCGTGTTTTGTGATGTGTGTTTGGAAGAAACATGAAGTTAGTTTGTAAGTACTGCGTGAGTGTGTGTGAAAGAGACATGAAGTGAGTTTGTAAGTACTGCGTGAGTGTGTGTGCGGATGTGTTTGAAAGAGACAAGTGAGTTTGTAAGTACTGCGTGAGTGTATGTAAAAGAGACATGAAGTGAGTTTGTAAGTACTGCGTGAGTGGGTGTGTGGCGTGTGTTTGAAAGAGACAAGTGAGTTTGTAAGTACTGCGTGAGTGCAGGTGTGTTTGAAAGAGACATGAAGTGAGTTTGTAAGTACTGCGTGAGTGGGAATGTGGCGTGTATTTGAAAGAGACATTAAGTGACTTTGTAAGTACTGCGTGAGTGTGTGTGGGTATGTAGCTTGTGTTTAAAAGAGACATTGAGTTAGCTGGCAAGTACTGTGTGAGTGGGTGTATGTTTGAAAGAGGCATTACATTAGTTTGTAAGTTCTGCGTGAGTGGGTGTGGGTATGTGTGGGATTGTTTCTGGATGCCATGCACGTTTGTGCGCATGCCTTATGTGGGGGTGTTTCCTCTGCGACGTACGGAAGGGTTCAAGAACAAAGTGAATGTATTGAAAATGCAGTCAAATTGCCAAGAAATAATAATAAACAGCCTGGAGGTCTTTTTTCGTAAAATTGGTAGGCCAGAATATCAGTTTCGTGTTAAGTTTCGGAGGTGACGAAAAATTGCAAATATGTCATTTGTCCAAATGCTGTTTTGATTTACCAATTTTCGACAAAGACGTCTTGGTTCTTCTTTGTCATGAATGGCACTTGATAATACATTTTCTCTAATCTTGAACCATCCTTACGTCGCATAGCACAAACTCCATATTTATACGTTCCTGAGAGAGAGAGACAGAGAGAGATAAGGGACTATACGAATATACTAACATCGTAAATTTCATATACCAAACATTATTATTGAGTTATTATGATAGACCTTTGGTGAGGAGTTTAAAGTCTGAGCTGAGTGAACGAGTGTTCATGATGATAATGACTATCAAGTAATTTTATGTTTGTACATCGTTGCGGTGTATTGTGGCAATTTGCCAGATTCACTCATGCAAGTGCCGGATGTGCGTGATATCAGAAATTGAAACCAAAACCATTAGTAAGTACCGTCTAACCAACAATAACGTCTTTCTACATGTAGCTTCAACACCCAACTATTGTCTTTCATATTTATCTCTATTATCAGTCATATAAATTGAAATAAAGTAGAAACGTACAGGTATAATGGACAAACATTATTCACGATTGCAGAATTAGATGATTAACTATAAAGTAATAGTTTGTCTGGTTTTTCTTACCTTTGATACCAATTATCGATTATGATAGTTATTGTAAATATGATAATAATGATATAACCTAATACAATACGTGTATATGCGGGTTCTCAGATCCTATGTGGGAAGTACTCAATTTAAAAAATCTGCATTTTTCTCTATCTGGAAACCTAAAGGGTAATTTGAATGAAGATGTTAATACATTATTTTAACTTTTATTTTACCTTTTAACTTACCGATGACAAGTCTCCAATATTCTGAGACATTATGATTATTAACCGGTTTCTTTTTTGTGGTAAAACATTGCAATTCTTTCCATCATATGAAAGAATAAAACTTTGATTTATCATTTTCTCTAGGTTAAATTATTATTTTTTCTGTTTTGAGGAGGTCAAAGGTATAGGTATTACCTTTGGCTGAGGAACAAACACGTCTAGAGTAAGGCAATCTTCTGACATATCCATGTTAATCTTAAAATGTGGCTGAATAGGCTGGAGACATGCCACAGACTTTCTCGTTGCGTCGAAGTCACCTTCGATGACCTTAGGAAATGGACGTCGAAACCGTAAGTCGCCCAGTGGAGGTTCAGCATAAGGGATACTCGTGTACGCCACTGCTCTCCCACGAAAATCAGGTAGGAGATAGGGCTGGACATTGATTTCCGTGCCATGAAATGTAGCCGTCGACGTGCGCACAATGGGTTGCTCGTCATCATTGACGGTGTCAGCTGCAGCATATGCCAATGACACTATGGTGATCATGATCGCCCAACAGAAAAGTTGTTTCATGCTTCATGCGATGATGTTGACTGCTCAAACTAAGGTCAGTGGCTTATATGAACTAAATTCTCTTCCTTGATAAATACTCGGACCTAAAGTGTCCTGATAATTTGCGCTAAGTCAACATATTAGGGGTTAAGTATAAACCTTATTTAAAGCAACCGGGAGATATTGAATTCGCAATCATTGAGGATAGGAACAAAGGGGGTTCTGTATGCTTATATGCATACAGAAAAAAAATAAAATGTAAGAAAAAAATCGAATTCTTCTTTTGTTTTTTCTGCATACCCTCTTGAAAAGGAGTATTTTGATGATTTTTATGTGCGCAAAATAATATTTTTACAATTTTTTAAATAGATTTTTTGGTTGTTCGAAATAAAAGTATATCTGATATACATGTAATGATTCTTATATATCAGATTTATTTTGACAGGAGTGCTGTGCATAGACACAAAATTAATGCTTGGCACGAAAGAAAAAAAAACGAAAGTGTAATTTAATGATTTACAAAAAAAAGTATAAATGCTACAAAAAAAGCAAGTGGGAAATATAACAATCGTGTTCATGTTTTTTAACCTTGTTATCAATGCATACGGAAGTTCTTGTATATCGGTGAGCTTGTTTTTCTTCTGGCACTTTTCCGTATTTAGAGAGTGCAGAAGACCAGTGAACTTTGCAAGGACTGTATATAAAATCAAGCGCTCAGATTTCTGAGGATACTGGTGTGACTGGTAACGTCCTGAAAGGAACGATATGTACCATGCACTGATGTAGAGGTATTCGGCGAGTTCTTCAAAAAAAATGTAAGTCACCGTACCCTTAATAATTGATCGATGAATAGATTGTTTGATCGATAAATTGATAAATCGATTGATTTTCTTATTTTGCGATGCAGCGTTAATCTGGAGATATCGTATTGTAAGCCCCTTATACCATGGTCACATTTGCTCTACGGCGGCCGTACGGCGAGTAGAAAACAGCCGTTTTATTCATTTTTACTAATATGACTAAAACCACCTATATGTAGCTGTTACAAACAATTGATAAAACGGTTGTTTTCGACTCGCCGTACGGCTGCCGTAGAACAAATGTGACCAAAGTATTAGTAGAGGTTGAGAGTTACATATTTTAAGGAAAACATCACTAATGAATAAACAGGGGCGTCGATCATAGGCGGCGGAAGCGGGGGGGACGTGTCCCCCCCTAAATTTGAGGAGGGGGGGGACGGTCCCCCCCTAAATTTGTTGCTGATGACCTTTTTTTTTTTTTTTTTTTTTTGCTTGTCAATTTATTTTCGTACGTCCCCCCTAAAATTTTTGGGAACTTTTTTTTTTTTTTGCTTCTCCAAAATTTTTTAGTTGTCCCCTCCTAAAATTTTTGGCTTCCGCCGCCAATGGCGTCGATCCATTTTTCAGATTGGGGGGGGCAAAATCATGAATCAATTTTCCAAAAGCGCTCGATCACACAAAACAAACTCACACACACATATGCCTATATATATGTGTACATATATATATGTATACACACAAACATATATATATATATATATATATATACACATCTCACCAGCAGGTTAATGCGAGCGCGAAGCGCGAGCTGAAAATTTTGATATTTCGATCTGAAAAAAATTGAGTTTAATGGACGTTTTTGATAAAGAACAAGATATATATCCAACAAAAGATTATTGCAAGTCGAAGTGGGAGTTCTTTTGAGGTTTAGAACTGAAAACGGGACCATATTCACCTATTTAATCATGGAGAGTATAGGTTCTTGTTACAGAAATGATGCGAGCGCGAAGCGCGAGCTGAAATTTTTTGATATTCCAATCTGAAAAGTGGACATTTTGAGCACGATTTTAGACGAAGAACGAGTTGTGTATCTCAGTCTCGCTTGCTGATTTCTGTGTAACATTACAATCTTATTTTATTTTTAGCACATGCGGAATTATTGGGGGGGGGGGGCAAAACGATATGTTTGCCCCCCCCAATATTTTCATTGGTGGGGCGATCGCCCCCCCTGCCCCCCCATAATCGACGCCTCTGTGAATAAAATAGAATGAATGGATAGTCATTGACGCAGAGTGTATAGGCTACTGTTAGTTCTGAAAAGGACCACCCAATCGCGACGTTTTGACAAGTGTGTTCTTGTCGTTCCCAGTAGAATGTGGACTACAACATGAGGACGACAGGAACACACTTGTCGAAACGTCGAGATTGGGTGACACTTGCCCAAGAAAGATACATGGTGTATCGTGAAACCTACTACACTATTCTTCTTCGCCATGGAAACCTTCAAAAGTTACATGTATACTGTTAAAAAGTCAACGTAGAAGTAAACTTTGGAACACAATATAAACAAGAAGAGAAAATATTGTGGGTTTAAAATATGTAAATAACACGGGAGGGCAAAGCAAAAAAGGCACTTGTATGTCAAAATGGGCATATTAGTGCAAACTGTTATTTTCATTTTGCCTAAAAACTCAAAGGTTGCTTTCAAAATGGCGCCTAAAAGGAGTCCCTTAACTTAAAAATGGTCATAGTTCATATACTTTCCATCTGTGAGAAATAGTTGGTGTCTACATTACAGTAGTTTTTAGGCTCAAATAAAGATTGGTCAGTTTTCCTTTTTTTGTCCAAAAAGTCCAAAGTGCCTTCTTAAATTGCGTTTCCCTAATCATGAAACCATAGGAAAAACCTATAAGCACTAAAATCACATTTTTGATATACTTATCAGTAAAAATTATGGTAGGTCTTAGGTGAAAGGTTCCCATTAAAAATAAAATACATTTTTTACATATTGTTGCTCCGCCGTCTAATTTTGTAACTTGTAACACTTTAATCTTATGAGCCTTAAAACATGGCAGAGATATCAAAATAATGTCTCTATGGGATAACATATGAAGTATTGCCATTTTTGTATCAATAGTGGTCAATTTGAATGCAATTTTGGGAGCCTTCTTCAATTTTTGACAAAATGGACAACAGTGTATCCCTGTAGTTTGTCTTAATCTTTATTACGTGACCCATGAAATCATGGAGCTATTTATAGCTCCATGCTTGAAATCATGGAAAGACAAAACTTCTCTAGGTAGATATAGTATGCACTTTGTAGCCATTTTTTCACGTAACAGCATCAATGACATACCTTAAATCTTTTCCCATGTATTTTTTCCGTTGAAACTATCAGAATTTTTTTAGGGTAGATCCCAAAACTATTTCTACCCGGTGGATTATTTTGAATTTGGACCATTTCAAAGTTATATTGCAACGTCTCTTATAGACGCCATTTGGAAGGTCATCTTGGATTCTCTGACACTTTACGAGAAAGAGCACTTAGTAAAACCTAAAACGTGTCCTCCTGAGATGAAAGGGGCACAGTACACGTTCGTGAAGGAGAATTTTTCTTGCTTAAAAGTGCTGTTTTTCAGTGCTTAAAAAGCGCCCCCACCATCGCCGCCCCTGCTGTAAAACCAAAAATGTATTATGTTTTCTTTAAAAAAAGGGAATTTCGTTTTGAAAAAACTTTGAGGGCATTTTTTCCTTCTGGAATAGGGAGTGGCATTAACCCCCTGTCCCCGATTTTGCCGCCCTCTCCTTAATTCATTATTTTACAACATCACTGTGAGCAATGTTGACGCCTAGAAGTGTCAACCTTCAGCCTTTTCTCTCATATTTTTAATGATCAACTTTGACATTCATAAAAATGACAATTTCTGGGGAAGGGGTGCCCTCCCCAATTCCAAAACGTGATGTTTTCTCATTGCTCCCTACCCCATCATAAAATCCTGGAAGAGTCATTGATCACTACCAGTAGCGGACCGTGACCCGGAGGAGACAAAGCATTGGGGGGCACTGTTTGTGAACAATGCTCTGTGCCCCCCCCCCCCCAATGCTTTGTCTCCTCTGGGTCACGGTTTGCCACTGATCACTACACCCTTAACCCCCCCCCGCCCCCCCCCCCCCATCCTTCCGACAATCACGCGCAACTGCTTCATTTTATTTACCAAACATAGTCAACATCAATTTCCTCTATCGCATTTTAGATCGCGTGTTAAATTTGTTTGTGTAATCATAGTTCGGATGAAAACACTTGGTGCAATTAGGTTGATTTTGTGGCCCTTGGTACCGGGTGCAGCTTCCATTGGCACTTTTAAAGCAACGTTCACATAGAAATAAAGTACAATTAAAAAGGAAACCTAAAAAGTGATTAGAAAGGCAAAGTGGTACCCGGGAGTAGCACAAAAGTAAAGGGATTCATTGCAATAGATTTATTGCGAAAACTAAGGATTGAGATTTATAGAGCAAATATATCTTTTTCGATTAACTATTTAAAAAAAAATAACAGAGAAAGCTGGAGATTATTTCATAAAGATGGACCAGCACTGGAAAAGCTGTTCCCACTGAGTGATCGAGGTCTAGGGAAACTAGGACGGGGTCTGGGGAGTCTTGGTAATGACTTGATCGAATGATGCAGATATTGTGACTGGTCTGGAGACACGTATTGCGTGGTAGATTATACGTCATTATCAATGTTTGCCACCTATGTAATAGGTCCATATTATTAGTAAGCATACAACGACCATGACTATATAAACTCTTAAACCATCTCAAATATGTTCACACATATTTTTATCATAGCATGGCGGAGACGAAAAACGGAAATGATCTCGGACGTGGCGTCACTGACAAAGACATTTTGGATATTTCTCGGACAATATCCTACGATCACCTCTGCAACCTGGGACAGGAACTCGGAATTGGTTTGACCGAAGTACAGAATCTGAAGAAACAGTATCGAGATGATGCGAAAGAGATTGCCATAATTATGTTTCAGAAATGGAGAGCGAGGGTGCTGCCCGATGGGTCAACTATGAAGGTTGTAAAAGAGATGATGAGTAATATAACCGAGACTACAAAGGACATCTCTGAAAGTGGTACGTAATTCTAAGATATCACATTTAGCAATATAATTGTAATGAAAGAAAGATAAAAAATAATTTCATGTAAGGTTTTTCTTAAGGATTTGATATATGTTCAACATTGCAAAATTTTGCATGTCAGCAAGAGATATAGGCCCAATTCAAATCAAAGAGACAGTTGAATCAAATTAAATATTAAGGATATGTGTCATTTTTCTATATGTAACTCATATTCACGCTCTGTTGTTCTTGTCGTATCGTTCTTTACATTAGATGAGCTAACACGAATTACCACAAAGTTATCGGTCAAGAGATGCAGAGAAAGACTCATCGATCATTACAGGAAAACATGTAAAATAGCACTCAAACCTTGGGACAAGACTAACTATGCTGGCTATGATGATCTTCACACAAGAATTAGCCTTCTAGTATCAGAAAGGGGTCAGAGAGGTGGTGACGAAGTCAAGAAAGTAACCCTTCCTGGTTCCATCAATGATATCTTCAAGACCGAGGTCGACGGGTCACTTCCAAACCGCATTCTGATGATAGGGGGTGCTGGAATTGGTAAGACAACATCTTTGGCAAAACTTGCTTACGATTGGGCACATGGAGCTGAAGACTCACCTCTTAAAGACGTGCCACTTGTGTTCGCTTTAAAATTCAGGAGGAGTGGTAAGCATACGTCGCTTGGAGAAGCTATTGTAAAGCAGCTCCTGGGGAAAATAGACGGCGTCACTCCTCAAGAAATTGAGAAGTTCATTGATGAAAATGAGGAAGATTGCGTTATTCTCCTTGACGGTTACGACGAATACAATGGATCAATAACATCTGACGGACCAAAGAGTAGTCTGGAGGAGTTACTTCTATATCAGCGCTTTCGGAAATGCCGTGTTCTAATCTCATGTCGCCCACATCGCCAAGAAGATTTTGATATTGATGAACTTCCGTTCGTGTACGCTAAGGTAGAAATAGAAGGGTTTTCAGAGGAGGACTATGATAACTATATAGATCGATTCTTTGACAGTAAGGTGGCAGATGCAACGGGACTGAAGAACTATCTAAAGGAGCAAGTCTCAATTGGATCTTTGATTAATATACCCTTTTTCTGCATGGCGTTTTGTGTTCTCTGGAAAGGACAATTTCTACAAGATACTAAATCACACACGGCTTTGTTCAATAGTTTGTTGAAATACCTTCTTGAGCATGCCCGATCGAAGAGTTGTGTCGGATTTGAAAGTTTGGTCGCTAAACCTAAGAAAGGGTTCCTTAAATCAGTTGTGTCTCAAGTCGGAAGAGTCGCCCTGAACAGTCTACTTAGCGACAGCAGAAAACTTTTATTCGAGCAAGATGATTTTGAAGATTGCCTTCATGAACTTGATATAGCAGTTGAGATTGGTTTAGTCTCTAAACAAGCAGTGATAGAAGAATCTAGTGATTGGGACGAATCAGAGACGGTTTTCGTTGAATTCTACCACAAACTGGCGCAGGAACACTGTGCGGGTGTATATCTGTCAACTCTTGATCAAGATAAATTGCTAGGAATACTCAAATGTATCACCACAGAATCAAGGGTACTTGACCTTGAAAATGTGTTGAAATTCGCTGCAGGTTCTTCTGACAAAGTATGCTTAACTATTTTGAAGAGGTTCGAAACAATCTCTTGGTCCACACCACTACCCTACTTGCACGCAATAGGTGAAAGAAGTCAACATCATCGCCTTGTTTTCGATATTCTCTGCGAATCTACTGAAAAACTGACCGAACAGCAGTTGACGTCCACAATTCTCCCGTATTTCAAGGATGGAGAATTTCATTTTGTGGAAACTAGTTCGTCTAGAACAGTGTATGGATTCGCACGAATACCTCTTGAAATCAAAGCACAGGTATACTTCATTCTTCAAGCAAATGTGGCCTTTACATGGCGTTTCATATTATTCTAGTCAGCGAACAAAAGTTACTTTGTGATATTCAGAAAAAAATGTGTAATTCGAATTAGAGCTACTGATAATTTTTTCGTTATTTCTCCAAGCCGGTCCGGTTCTTTTATATCCATGACGTTATTAAATTGATGTCATCCCACTCCAAAGCATCATAGAAATGTGATATTCAATTTCGTTTGTGCTCTCTCTCTCCCTCTCGCTTTCTCTGTTCTACCTTGTGTAATGTGTTGACGATCCAGGTGTTTGTTTAAAATATGTGTTCTATCTCAAGATTTTTTATATGCCCCTTTACAAGACACACCACTCCTCGATTTGTATTTCTGAGTCTATGTTACACTGTTATGTATCATTATAACAAAACATTCTGATTGAATCCCAATTAACAATTAATCAAACTTATTAGTCAGTATCATCCTTTCTCAATATAGATCATGACTATGGTGATTTCCTTCTGCGAACTCAGTGAATATCAAGTGCATCTCCTTTGGAAGTCCCTCAATCTGTGCAAGTCCCTGGAAAAGTTGGACCTGAAAGGATGTCATCTCTCAATCGATGACACACTTGACAAACTCTGCTGCGTAAGACGCCTTGATATGATGGGAGTCACAACAGATCACCACTCCCTACTCGCTAGCCTACCTAACGTCGAGGAGATTCGCATATCAAACGATCATCGAACACGATCAGACAGTTTCATGAAGGAAATAGTTGATGGCCTACTGAGGACCAACGGCAGGCAAACTGTTGTTGAGCTGTCTCCCATGTATGGATTCACATTCTTCTCCAGATCAACATGTATCTCTTCCGAAACAGTCAGCTACTTCATCGAGCACACACTCCCACATATGACGGCTCCCAGAGCTCTTGTCTTGGAAGTCCCAATTCAGTATGATGATATGATCAGGATCATCGTAGAAAGCATCCGTAGACCAACTATTATCAAATTGAGGTCTCAATTCT